>NW_023224719.1:0-741 GCF_002007445.2 Ailuropoda melanoleuca | reverse complement strand
AAAAAAAAATCAATTATAAGACATACCTTTCATTTTTAAAGGATTTTTCATCAACAGTACACTTTTATCAATGAGTAATTATATTTCTTAATTGCACAAATGTCCATCAAACACGATTCCTTTCAATGCTACAAAGCATAGGGCATTTCCTGAAAAGTCTGTTATCTGTTAAGTGGCTGCCATGGAAATTCTTTTAAAGGCTGAGTTAAGACCAGACCTGCATTAAAGTGCTTTAGAAGTATCAACAGAAGAGCTAATTAATTCTCTTCAAAGATGTTAAAATAGTTTAGAGTTATGACTGTAACATTGAAGGAAATGAATGACTGTCATTCTAACAAGTAATTACTCCCCCTGCAAGGAGAGGGTAACGTTGTAGAGTGCTAGTTCTCTAACTTTCATGACAGAAATACCAAAACCTGCAAGTGGGCACATACATTCTTGGGTTTCATTCACTGAAGAAAAAGGATTCCTAATAGGGAGTAAATGTTTTCCCTGCTCTTTCAGAATGTGGTCAGACAATGGCCATTGGCAACCATTGGGAAATTCACCTGCTTTATTGTAAATTTTTGCAAGAAATAGAAGGGATCCTTTTCCAAAGGAGAAGTTGAAGAGACTAGACTGTGAGTGTGCTTGCCCAGGATTTCCTGGAGCCCATCTTAGGGCTGGTATAGGTGCTAGTCAGCTTAGTCAGTAGAGCACCAATTGATGACAATATCTGCCTACTTCTCTCTATGCCAACAG
>NW_023224718.1:0-741 GCF_002007445.2 Ailuropoda melanoleuca | reverse complement strand
TCTAATGGGAAGATGAGGGCAATGGACAGCTTTTAAATTTGCTTTCTTATTTACTTCTAATGTTCAGTCTGGTCAGCTTATGAAAGACCACTAGCTCAGAGCCTGCCTCCTTCTGGCCCCTTTCCATGGCATTATTAAAGAGGCTCTACCTTTTATGGTTAGTGTGGCTAGAAAATAAACAACTGAAAAATTCCCTCCCTTTGTCCCTGGTGTCTGACACAGCTGATGCAGGCTTGGATATCTAGGTATCTGAGAAATATGTGTTTAAATGAGTGAATGGGTGAGTTCTTATATATTTGTCTCCTTTCCTGTAACATGATATTATGATCATCAGAGCAAAATTTTTATATGGGCTCAAATCAAACATTTTCTTTTGGGGGAGGGGGTAAAGCAGGCAGAGGGAGAATCTTAAGCAGGCTCCACACCCAGTGTGGAGCCCGACCTGGGGCTCCATCCCACAACCCTGAGATCATGACCTGAGCTGAAACCTGAGCTGGATGCTTAACCGACTGAGCTACCCAGGCACCCCCAGACTTTCTTCTCTTCTAGGTCACCTAGGCATTTCACACGTCCTTCCTCATTTTGCTAGAAGGAGAATCTGAGACTTGTCTCACCTTCCCTCTAAAGTCCAAGCAGCAGCTTACCCCCATTTTCTCCTCTATGCAGTTCCCGGCTTTCTCACTCTCCAGTCTTTCATCCCCAAGCACCTAAGATTACATTTTATCTCAGAAATTGCCATCT
>NW_023224717.1:0-529 GCF_002007445.2 Ailuropoda melanoleuca | reverse complement strand
AAACCCAGGCAATTTAGTTTATGTGTTTAATTGGACTCTACTGTTTTCTTACTTTGGTATAATGCCATAACGCATGTGATTCTAGCGAGATCTCCAACGGCAAGGGAAACAAAGACAAAAATGAACTATTGGGACTTCATCAAGGTACNGAACTATTGGGACTTCATCAAGGTAAGATGCTTTTGCACAGCAAAGGAAACAGTAGACAAAACCAAAAGACAACCGACAGAATGGGAGAAGATGTTCGCAAATGTCTTATCAGAGAAAGGGCTTGTATCCAAAATCCATAAAGAACTTATTAAACTCAACACCCAAAGAACAAATAATCTGATTAAGGAATGGGCAGAAGACATGAACAGACATTTCTCCAAAGAATACATACAAATGGCCAACAGACTCATGAAAAAATGCTCAACATCACTTGGCATCAGGGAATTACAAATCAAAACCACAATGCGATACCACCTCACACAGGTCAGAATGGCTAAAATTAACTACTGGGAAACAACAGATGTTGGTGAGGATGCAG
>NW_023224716.1:0-741 GCF_002007445.2 Ailuropoda melanoleuca | reverse complement strand
TCCCTCTGGGTGCCCTTGCCCTTCTAGATCTCACTAACACAAGCCCTCTGTAAAATGGTGACACTGCCCCCAAAATGTGAGTGACTGACAACAGAAAGACATATCCTGAAGTATTAACCGTGTTGATCTCTCAATGATAAAATTCCGGGGGACATTTAATCGCTCCTTTAGCCTAAAAATGTCTCACAGTGGAGAAAGGTTTTTATAATAAAAAACAATGCACGCTCTTAGGTCAGCTAATTCTAGTTCCCCTGATTTTCAGATTTAGAATAACGGCTATCATCTTGAGGCACTTCTGCCTTTTATTTCTAGATTTAATCACGCATTCTCACCTCAGATAGAGGGATCGGCTGCTGATACTGTTGGCAATGTCACCAACAACAGTGTGGCATTAGCTGGCTGGTCAGCTTTTTCAGTACTTCCTCACCAGCTTTATAACGTGAAGGGCCTAGATTAACACCCCCCTAGGTCTACAATGTCACATTTCCCTACACAACCAGCCCCACCCCCTTGGAAGCTACCTCCAGAGCGCTGAGATGCATCTCGTTGGCACAAAAGCAGGGACCCCACGGAGCTCCGTTTGGCATTTCTGCTGGAGAAGGGACCTTGTCTTGCAAAACCATCCAATCTACCAGAAAGTGAGCACAACAGAGGTCTTTGAAGCGAATCAGTTTTCAGAGCACAAATGGGGATCGGTATCAAGCACTCTGGTCCTCGTCAGACTGCTGTGGCTGGGGCAAG
>NW_023224715.1:0-741 GCF_002007445.2 Ailuropoda melanoleuca | reverse complement strand
TCAGTGTGTTTAACTCAAAGCTTTATGTGGGGATTCATTTAGAACTAAAATATACCAACCACTAGATGAAAGGAATCATGCTCATAACTTGGAACTACTTTCCTATGTCCTTACTCTGTACATAACTTTAAATTTTATAAGTTGACATGAACATTTCCAAGGCCATGGGCTTTATAAAATCGTCAGGGAATTGTTTTATTTAGATTTCATTTAGAAGTTCTATTTATTTAAAATTTTAGTCTACTCCAAAAGCATATTAGACACTTCACTGTACTGTATGCAGGGTAATGAAAGAAAAGTTAATAAGAAGCCAGTTGAACAAGAAGTCAAATTGTAAAGAAATATCAGAAACAATCTCAATTCACCTGAGATTATCCTACGCAAGATAATTAACACCGCTAGTTCTGATTTGAGGTACAAATAACCACGCAAAATAAAATGTTATTCATATATTCATATTCATATATAAGTCCATAAGACAAAAGTTTAAAAACACAAAAATACATTTAATATACTGTTTCATTAGTAACTTTGAGGCAAGCACATGACAGGGAAAATCAGATAA
The DNA here is from genome assembly GCF_002007445.2 of Ailuropoda melanoleuca. Taxonomy (NCBI): domain Eukaryota; kingdom Metazoa; phylum Chordata; class Mammalia; order Carnivora; family Ursidae; genus Ailuropoda; species Ailuropoda melanoleuca. The sequence goes on along the minus strand of NW_023224715.1, from coordinate 176 downwards.
GCTGATTATCTAAGAAACTGGTGTAAGATGAGGAGAGGGGAGTCAAGAAGATCAAAGTATTTGAGCCTTTAGAGATCTAGCTCAGCTGACGTATAAAATGAAGTCTCGAGGTCCAAGGTCTGAAATCCAAATGCTTTCAGGAGCCAGGCAGGCAGAAAAGGCATCAACACCCCCCC
>NW_023224714.1:0-4531 GCF_002007445.2 Ailuropoda melanoleuca | reverse complement strand
CTTTGCCAATTACTAGTGCTGGGAACATGGGCAAAGAACTAAACCTTTCTGAGTCCCCGTTTCCTCCTTCCGCGAGGCCAGCCAACCTCCTAGGACTGTTGAGGGATTACACAATGGGATTTATATACAGTGTTTTACTCCTGGAAGGGGCGGTAAATTGTAGCTGTCATTATTGGCACTATTTTCATTATTCACCTTTCTCTTTTTTGAAAATATGGCCGTATAAAAGGAAAGTTAAAAGCTGCGATTAGGCCCTGGCTCACAGGTTAGCATTTGGGGAAACTCGATCTGATGCAATCGAGAGATCTCTTTACTACTAACAGCAGTGTGGGGGAAAAAATCCTATGATCCTGGCTCTTCTGGGCTGCAGACTTGGGCAAACCCACAAAAATCACAGCTTTCCTCTGCAATTATTCTCACATTTCTAGTTCTAACAATTTACAGTGAAAATCCAAGGAGCTTTTGTGTTTAAAATAAGCACCTTGGAAGAGGAACTGTAGAAGGGCATCTTTACCTGGATCATTTTGTTGACAATGTCTGCTACACGGAGCATCCTGACATTTAGCTTTCCTGTGGTCCTCAGCCAACATAAAAAGGCATAGACTCCGTGCCAGGCAAGGGAGGGGAGGCTCGTGTATGAGCGTTTGCTCGAGTTCATTCTTACTGTGGGTTAAAGAATAATTCGGCGATTGTGTTTCATGTGGTGGAAAAGCATGGGCTTTTAGGTTGATATCCCAGCTCTTGTATCCTCATGAGTAACTTGGGACACTCCGCTTGGCCTTTTGAATCTCAGTTTTCAGTCTGAGAGATGGCTAGAACATCCAGCCTTTCCTTTTGTGGAGAGGATTAGAGGTTCTGTAGGTCGAGTGCCTGGGACTGACATTGTGGATGTCGGTGAGCAAATCTGAGGACATCAGAGGCTGCGTTGTTCTCCTGTCTCAAGGGAACATGCTTAACAGTGCCTGGGTTGGGATGGCATGGGCCAGGATACCAGGAAAATCTAAATTCCATACCTAGGTAGGTCACCTCATAACAAGGGGAATGTCCCTGGCAAGAACACTAACAGGTTGGGGTTCTAAAAACTTATATCGCAGTGTTTTTCTTTTTCTTGCTATTTTTTTTTTTTACCTCAAGACAGTGAACATTCATTGCTTGGCTAACATGTTTGAGAACATTGAGAGTGTTCTCAGAACACTCTGCCTGACGTTATCGCAGTGTTCCTGAATATTTTACACACATCTTGAGATAAAAACAATGACATAACACTTGTGTTGAGAACACAGTTGAAAAAAAAAAATGCCAACAGTGGAGTGAGTTCTCGGGTGGGTGGCATCACCCCGCCAAAGACTGGCTGCTTTGCTAAGGCCGGCCTCTGGGTTGTTTGTCCTTGATATTGGCTGGTTACTAGGTGTGTGCGTGTTTACGAATGACTGAGGGAATACAGCCCACAAATACCAATGCGTGACTAATAACAGGAGAATTTCAGTTTGATGAATGCCATTATTAATTCATGGTTCATTTCAACTTCACATATTAAGTCCTCACTGCATACCTACTGTCTGTGTGTAACAAGGCAATTCCCTTGTAGGCCCGTGTTCCAAATCAGCAGTTCACTGTCAAATTATAGAAAGCTAAAAGTTTGCTTTAAAGAGCACCTTGGTCTCTTCTTGCCCACATTGGAGGGGGGCGGGTGTCATTATCCATACTGGTTCATTGAGACTAAAAGCCAAGCCTCGAATGTTAGACTGTGTAATGGTGGTCAAAAGGCAGGCCGAAGGGGAGGAAAACCTTTCCCATCACAAAAAAAGTATAACCTCGCTTGGATTCAAGTTTCTCATTTGTAAAATGAAGGGTTTAAGCTTGACAGTCTCTAAGATCCCTGCCCAAATGGCAAAGGACCCATGGCGGAACACAAGAGGTGAACTAAAGCATACCATTGGCCTTTATCACATGTTTATCAGTGACTTTTTTTTGGTGAGGCTATTTTCCCCTTCCTTAGGTGTATGAATCAAAGACTAATAGACGTAGAAAGCCAGCTGTTTGCTTTTTTTTTAGTCACTGATTCCAGAACATGAGGGGATTCTTGGGAAGAACAATATCCTGAACTTCCCCACTGCCCCCCGAGGGCCCCGGATTCCCAACAGTGATGTGGTTTACAGTTAGAAAGCAGAATCCAGCGTGTGAGCCATCGAGGGCTTGTTAGAGAGACACATCAGGGGGTGCATGACAAGTATAGAAACAGGGAGCCAGGCCCAAGGGGGTTTGCCCTGTGAGGCCATGTTGGCTGCCCTTGGGGCTGGGCCCTCGTATCAGCTCNAGCTTGTCCATCGAGAAGTCATTCCAGAGTGAATGCTTTGGGGGCATATTAACCAGTGCTGAGGTGGGACTGGAAAGGGCCATGGTTTCTTCATCCTGGAGGTTATGTCAGAGAAAGGAAGGATCTCTCTAGAAGTCTTTATGGAAGTCTATCTCAGCAGGTGGCTTTCCTGTCAGACATTGTGTTCAGGGGTGATTGGGGAACAAAAACTCTGACAGTTTGAATCATATTCTGAAGGTGTGGGGTTAGCTCAGAAAAACGACATCACAGTTGTCACTTCCCTGGACAGTGGTTTTTAAATACCTACTTAAGATCCGGTGTTTATTGAGTATGCCACCCAGAATCGGACAACTCACCATCCCAACCTCGTGGGAATATGCTCCTCAAAAATCTCTTTCTTGCTATAAAGACATGTANAACAAATACTGGGAAACCACTCATTTCTGCCATTTCTTTTATGTAAAGCAAAACTAGTTCTGCCCCGACCTGGCTTCTGGTCCTCCCGGTCTGGGTCGCAGTCAGTCTCAGTAGACAGGTAAACTCCAAGGGGAAGGGTATTTTCTCTTGAGTCCTATTACAAATACAAGGTGACAGGTGTTAACCACAGCCCTGAAGCAACTAAGTTGTGCTTAGATGTACAGATTTTACCAACACCACTTTAGGACGACGGTTCTAGGTTTCTGCATGGTTGACCCACTTGACACAGCACAGCGTACGAGCTGAAGCTTTCAAAAGGCCACAAGACCGAACATTTGAGAGCAAAGAAGGGACCAAGGGGAATCCTCTGTTGCCAAGACACGTGTCCCTTGGTGTTACAATAAGTCCACCCACTGGGCTGTGAGCAATGGAGGGCAGAGACCAGCCTTTCAGTTAATTGCCAGCAATTAACTAAATTGTCTCCCCTGCTCCAGGAAGTCCGAGGCTTGCTGGTGGAGAGACTGATAAAACCAGGGCCAGGCATCTGACAGGTGCTCAGTGAAGGCGTGTTGAATCAAATTGACTTGAAAGTTTAGTAAGGACTACCTATGTCATCAAGGGTTGAAGTCAGTCCCAGGAACTAGACCAGTTCTCAGGAAGTGGCCTTGAGCGCCAGTCTAAGTACGTTACAAAGTCCTCTGTATTCTTCACGTATTAACAGGTTAATTCACTTAGCAGTCACTTTACAACCGTTGTCAGCTGGGTCATCTGCCAAATGCCAGGGACACTGATAGGGAAAATAGCATCTCTTCCTTCCAGGAATGTGTGCTTTCATGGAGAAGCCTAGCAAATAGTTAAAATGCTTTTTAATTGTAGTTGTGGGAGAGAGAAGCAGGAGCTGAGAAGTACCATAGAAGGAAAGACACCCTCGCCAGGAAGGTGCTGGGATGAATGAATTTACTTACTGAGGTCGTCTGGCAGGTGCTTGGAGTATGAAAGAAACAAGGACCAAACTTGATAGAAATCCCAACGGGATGATTAGTGATCTCAGCAAGATAGGACAAAATGAGGGTCTGAGCTAGGGTTAATGGCTAAGGAAATGCTGAAAAGTGGCCAGATCTGATCTTTCTCATGGAGACAGACTTATCAGCTCCCTTGTCAGTGGTAGGGCCATCTGAAATGGTTTGTGGAGTCTTTTGTGATCATTTTTGTTGTCAGCTTATTTCGTTACTTATATTACCATAGACCTCATTATGTACATTACTTCTTTGACCATGGCTTTGGAAAACTCTAAGACATCAGTGTTCATTAGAATTGTTCTACAAAGGGTCTGGAAATCCACTTGGATGAGAAACATCATGGCTGCCCGCAGTGGAGTTCTGGCATCAACATAGCTTTCCTTGGTTCCAGTCTTCAAAGGCTATTGCTGATGACTCCATAAGAAAAAAATAGAGTTGAGAAGTTTATCTGCATAAAACAATGAAAATTCTTGAAACAGATTTAATTATTGTTTTGAAAGATTTTATTAGAGAGAGAGTATGAGCACAAGCAGGGGGAGCAGCAGGCAGAGGGAGAAGCAGACTCCCCGCTGAGCAGGGAGCTCGATGTGGGACTCCATCCCAGGACCCTGGGATCAGGACCTGAGCCAAAGGCAGATGCTTAACGACTGAGCCACCCAGGAGCCCCTAGTTATTTATTTATTTTTTTTAGTGATCTGGGTTCCAGTTCTTGAAGGTGAATGCCAGTTGTCCTAAAACTAGACAAAAACTAGGTCTAAAACTTTCAGAGATTGCATAG
>NW_023224713.1:0-741 GCF_002007445.2 Ailuropoda melanoleuca | reverse complement strand
TGCGGGGGACGGGGGGGGGGCAGTGAGACCAGACCTGCTCTTCTCTCCTTTGGGGTATGGGGCATGGAGCGCACGATGGTTCGGGCAGAACAGGCTCTCGTCGCGGTCTCACGACCCCTCCCTGAGCTGCCCCGGCCTCGGCTTTCCCCTCGGAAGAGCACGATGGGAAGGGGTAGGCCAGAGCCAGCGCACTGGTGGAGGTGGGGTGTTGGTGGTGGACTGCGGGGTTGGGAAGGAGGGACAGCCCAGAGTCCACACTCTGGGATAGCTCAAAGGCCAGATGGGGTGGGGCGGGGCGGGGCTGGACATGGACCTCGGGAGGGGTCATCCCAGAGACTAGAAGGGGGATGGTGGTGCCCGCACCGTGGAGGTCGGGGGTGTGTGGGGAGATCACAGAGGCCAAACGCGGTGAGGGGACACGGAATACGGGGTGGGGTGTGGGGGGTCTGAGACCAGACTCTGGGCCTCCACGCAGTGGCAAAGAAATAGGGTGGAACACAAAGGTGCAGTCCCCTCCAAGGGCCTTGTGGTGGTGGAGGGTATGGTCCCCGAGTCGGAGGGGCCCTGAGGCGCGGACTGGAGCGCACAGTGGCTGCTCAACTTCAGTGGGCACCTCTGAAAGGCGTTTTTGGTTCCTCCAGTTGGCCATTGGGGATCCAGGGAAACGGAGAAACACGGCAAGGCGGGTTTAGACGTAGCAGGGAATCGCACCACTCCACGTGCTCACACCCCCACCCACAC
>NW_023224711.1:0-741 GCF_002007445.2 Ailuropoda melanoleuca | reverse complement strand
AAAAAAAAAAACCGAGGCTAGAAGGAATTGAGGAACATGGTTTAGGTCAATCCACCAAAACATGACTGAGTCAGAATTCATACCCAGACAGTCTGACCAAGTCTGGCTCATCACCACTACCATTTATCGGCCCTCCTATTAGTGGCATCTAATGCATAAGTCATTATCCAGAAAGTTCTAAGAAAAGTAAACAATTCCAGCCATCTTGAAATCCTTTATAACCGGGATTAGCAAACTGGGGGTCCTTGGGCCAAATCCAGTGAACTGTTTTTATAAATAAAGTTTTACTGAAACACAGATACAGATTTGTTCAGTGATATCTGGCTGCTTTCGAGCCACAAGGGCAGAGTTGAGAGGCTGTGACAGAGCCCATGAAGCCCATACAATATTTACTCTCTGAGCCCTTACAGAAGTTTGTCAGCCTTTGCTCCACAACTTAAATGAAATAAAAACTCTACCCAGAGTAGTTCTTATACCCTGTAGGGCATACTGCCCAAGGAGCTGGGCCCACTCCAAGTGGCGAGCTATTTCATGCTGTGCTTGGCTCCTACTAGCCTTCGCTTTGGGGTTCAAATGAGGAGACACCCTTTCATTGAGTTCTGGTTCTCTGCCTCTGATCTTTTACAAAACCCTAGAGAATAGAGAGTTTTGTTTTTCACAGATGTCAAGTTGAAGAAATTGTGGGACTGGTACTATCATGGCCCAGCAACGCAGCTGGGGTTAGAGTCATGCACTTCGGTT
>NW_023224710.1:0-741 GCF_002007445.2 Ailuropoda melanoleuca | reverse complement strand
GGACTCCTAGTAAACCCTCAGCGGGCCAACAGGGACCAGGGGGAGGGATGTGTCGGCGCCCTGCTTCAGCAGGGTGAAGTCACAGGAGATGAGCCCTTCTGCCCGCCACAGCCTTTAAGATTGAAGGGTCAAAGGTATTCAGAGGCTCACAGAGGGTAAGGCTCCTGCGGCTCCCTCAAGGACTTCTACTGTGGGACCACGATGGCTTTGCTCTCCTCAGCCTGACTTCCCTCTGCTAACCGCTAACGCCCCCCTTTACAGGTTAGCAATCACCTTGCAAACGCATGGCCCGCTGATGCCCGTCTGAAGGGTCTCATGACTCACGTTTGACAGACAAGAGTGAAAGCAGCCCTCCACGGGCCTGGAGACCTTGCTTGCAACACGCTCAAAGTCCTTGGAGACGGAAGCTATCCCTAAGCCCCACTACCTAAGAAGTAGAGACTCAGTCACTCCTCACAAGCCCAGGGCAGCTCTTTCTGCTCCTGGATCCTGTCCCCATGCTTTAATAAAAGCACCTTTTTGCAAAGAACCCCCCCGCCCCACAAAAAAAGCACAAAGAAACTGTAGCTGACCTTATACTTTTACCAGGCAGGACAGTTTCAGCCACAATAACAACTAGAATTTTACTCTAGAGAGGAAACCATCGGAGGGTTAAAAAGAGGGCCTGGCAGGAAGTGGTTTCTGCTTTGCAAGCAGGTTCTGGCTGCTTTGACTTTGAAGAAGGACTGCATACAAGAGGTG
>NW_023224709.1:0-741 GCF_002007445.2 Ailuropoda melanoleuca | reverse complement strand
TTTGCCGATTTGGATACCTTTGATCCCTTTTTGTTGTCTGATTGCTGTTGCAAGGACTTCTAGTACTATGTAGCCTCCTTTTTCTTGTTTAAGAAAAGGCTCACTGGGAAGCCATTTGGTTTAGTCAGTGAAATTTTGACTTTTAGTGAGAAACTAGAAACTAGGAAGCCATTTGGTTCAGTTGGCGAAGTGTCAACTTTTGGAGGAGGAACCAATGCTCACAGATGTACTACGGGATTCATTTGGTTTGTTGTTGCAGCATTTGGTATATTTGAATAAAATAGCCCTATTATAATTGAAAATCAGAGAAGACAATTTATCACTGCATGCAACCCTTTGGGCTATAGTCTCCAAAATTGGGCAATCTTTTTTCTGCAACACTGCAAAAAATACATTAGACTCCTGAGAAAATATGGCCAATTAATTGATCAATAAATTATAATACCATCTTGCAATTAGATTTGTTTTGTAAAATGGAGATATTTGGAAATTGAGCCTTTGAGATTTTATTTGCACCTTGTTTGTGTATTTGAATGTGTGTCCATGTACATTGTAAATGTTTGTATATTTTCTCCAACTCCAGATGGTATTGCTAAAATTAATTTGTAAAAGAGCTCTATTTAGTTGGTTTAAAGGTAAGTTCTTTTTTTTTTTTTAAGATTTTATTTATTTACTTGACAGAGATAGAGACAACCAGCGAGAGAGGGAACAGAAGCAGGGGGAGTGCGAGAGGAAGAAGCA
>NW_023224708.1:0-741 GCF_002007445.2 Ailuropoda melanoleuca | reverse complement strand
TTGTGCAATTAGTGTAAATGACTGATTATTTTAACTATGTGGTTTTGTGCTGGCCAAATTATTGTAAGCCTCGATGCTATTGTGTTTGTATGTTTTTTTAATTTATAGACTCTGGATTCATGCTGAATAATTATTTGGATACAAAATACATATAGAATAAAAATTTGCTAACTTTTTAAAATATTTTCTCATAAAGACACCTAAAAATCTCTAAGATGCCTGTTCAAAATTTTATTTTTTAAAAATAATTCAACATATCTTTGATGATATGCTTTAATACACAGTAGGACAAATTTATTTTTTTCTTACTAATCCAGAGTCGAATTACATTTATGAAATCTTAAAAATAAAGGACACCCCAAGAATCCTACCATACAGTGGGGGGAATTTTCCTATTCAAATATTTTGATATGGAATGATTTTACCTAACAAATCTCTGTTACAGTTCCCAAACATAGATAAAAATCCCACCAAAAAATATTTCTAGGCATATTCTCTCAGTTCGCATCAGTCTCCAAAACAATGGTATCATTTATTTGTGACTGCTTTTATTTCAGATGCAGCCACACCTCCACATAGGATTGACCAGACTGGTGGTGGTTGTTAAACCCTTTTTGAAGACATCATGGCATTGGCTGTGAAGATTTACTTTGTGAAAGGCTTTGAACTCAGCACCAGCACTGGAAGTTTTTCACAGCATACACGAGGGGGAGATTTCTTGTTATGCCAATTGCAAGCTTT
>NW_023224707.1:0-741 GCF_002007445.2 Ailuropoda melanoleuca | reverse complement strand
TATATATGCAGTACAGTACTGTAACTGTATTTTCTCTTCCTTGTGATTTTTTCATAACACTTTTCTCTAACTTGCTTTATTATAAGAATACAGTAAATATAAGACTATATATAACATACAAAATATGTGTTAATCAACTGTTAATGTTATTGGTATGGTTTCTGGTCAACAGTAGGCTATTAGTAGTTAAGTTCTGGGGGAATCAAAAGGTATATGTAGATTTTTGACTGTGGGGAATCAACAACCCAACCCCCATGTTGTTCAAGGATCAACTATACTTTTCAACCTAAAATTGGGTGCCTAACTAAACATTGTTTCGAGTCAAGGGTATAAAAATGGTAGATAACCAAACACATAAAGTTTACCACCAACAGACATAAACTAAAGGAACTTATAAAAGAAGATGATTAATTAAGAAAAAAATCAGTGAAACGACAGGAAAAAAGGGAAATAAATCCAAAGGAAATTTGAGATACTAGAAGGAATAATGAGTGAAAAAAATTGGCAAACGGGAGTAAACACAATAAAAGGTATATAAATACTATTGCTACTACTAATAATAGAAATTATTATTTAAGGCTTCAGGGGTTGAAAAAAATGACAGAAATATAATGTTAGACAACAACAGCATAAAAGCCTGGAGAGGGATTCAGCAGGGATTATCAGTGCATAGTAAAATTTCTGAAGTAGCCCACTAAAACAGTATAAAAGGAGTATCTGATGCACAATCTTTTTTTTTTT
>NW_023224706.1:0-741 GCF_002007445.2 Ailuropoda melanoleuca | reverse complement strand
GGGTGTTTCCAGAAAAGAATAGCATTGAATCGGCAGACTGAATAAAGATGGATCTCATCAAGGTGGATGGGCAACATCCAACCTACTGAGAGCCTGAGTAGAACCACAAGGTGGAAGAAAGATGGATTTGCTCTCCTCTTAACTTGGGCCATCCGTCTCCTGCCCTCAGACACTGGCAGTCCTGGTTGTTGGGCCTTCAGACTCAGAGCAGGACTTCTGCCATTGACTCTCCTGGTTCGCAGGCCTTCAGATTTAAGTTGAAAACACACCACCAGCTTTCCTGGGCCATCCGGCTTATCAACAGGAGATGGTGGGATGTCCCAGTCGCCATAACTGCATGAACCAAATCCTCATAATAAATCACTTTCTGTATATCTGTATATATCCTATTGGTTCTGTTTCTCTGGAGAACTCATACACAACGTAAATGTTGTTCAGTAGGAAACTGGATAATTATATTATGTACATCTATACAATGAATTACTAAAATTAATTGAGAGACTATTCTGGGGTAACTACTGCTGGGTGGAGTATAACTTGGTACAATCACTTTTTCGTATTTTAAAATAAAATAACTTTATTTGAGTTGAAAACACAATTCTATAACTTGGAAACCGTTTGTGAACATCTATTAAGAATGAATAAATGCATATCAGTATAACCCCCAGGTCTTCTCCTGTGTGTGTTCCCCACCATCTTGCATCATATAATCAACAGAAGACATTAAGAATCTTCCCAACA
>NW_023224705.1:1067-1163 GCF_002007445.2 Ailuropoda melanoleuca | reverse complement strand
CGAAAATCCTGACCCTTTTCATTCATGCTCCCTTACTCACGAGAGATGATGATCGTTGCTATTTCCCTGGAATGTGTGGGGTCTCAGAGACCACTA
>NW_023224705.1:405-566 GCF_002007445.2 Ailuropoda melanoleuca | reverse complement strand
GTGAGATGATGTTCGTTGATATTTCCCTGGACTGTGTGGGGTCTCAGAGACCACTATGGGGCACTCTCGTCAGGCTTCCGCGACCACTTACCCTCAGGTTGTCCTATTCACGAAGGGTGATCATAGTGCTAAGACGGTCCCTGTACGGTGTTGTTTCTGAC
>NW_023224705.1:0-386 GCF_002007445.2 Ailuropoda melanoleuca | reverse complement strand
TGTTTTGGGCCTTTTCGTTCCATTGCCGCCAGCAGTTTTGACAGGATTTCCCCAGGGAGCAAGCATTTCGTTGGAAGCGGGTTTTGGCCGAATTGTCTTTCTCAGTGCTGTGTTCGTCGTGTTTCACTCACGGTACCAAAGCCCCTTGATTCCTGTTCCACCTTCCATAAGGCCGTCGTGACTTCAAGGGCTTTCCCCTCACACTTTGTTTCTTGGTTCTAAGGTTTGGATCCTCCCCAGGCCCCTACACCCAATGTGGAATCGGGGTACCCAGTGAAAAGGCTGCTGTTCGCTGGAGGTGTTTTCCTAGACACCCTGCTTTGTTACCAATGAGAAGGGCGCTGAGTCCTCGAAAATCCTGACCCTTTTCATTCATGCTCTCTTAC
>NW_023224704.1:0-741 GCF_002007445.2 Ailuropoda melanoleuca | reverse complement strand
GGCTTCCTAGTTCTTCAGTGTCCTCGGCAGACACAAAGCCCTTCTGTCGGTTATCTCCCTCCAACAACACCATGGCGGCTTGACCAGGCCAGCCCGGACAATACCGGTCCCACGCCCCCGCGCCCAGCACCACCTGTCAGATGGCGTGTGCGTGACCCTTGCAACCAGATGCCCACCTGACACACACAGTTAGGTGGACGCTGCTGCCAGAGACGCCAGCCTATGGAAAGTTTTCTCCTCTCATGTTATAGAAACATTGTGTACACGTTTTAAATGGTATCCTCTTTGGACCAACTGCCTAAACTTGGCAGGTATGGGAAATATAATAAGCACCCTTACAAAACCATTTCAGCAGATATAACCTTTTTCTGGTCTTCCTGCAACAGCCAGACGAGATCGCACAATTTGCGAGGCGTGTGTGGCGGGGGGACGTGAAACATGCGGAGTGTCAGATGTGCAAAGCTCAGCACCCAGGGCTCTCATGTGGCTGTTGGCTGAGCCATTCAAGTGCTGGCAGAGTGAGCTGAAGGCACAGGGCTTGCGTGTGGAAAGGGCCCTTCAAGGTCTTGTCCACACCCTTCCTTACAGAAGGGGAAACTGAGGCCAGCGATGAGGTGAAACCTTGATGTATTCCTTGTTATTGGCCTGGGCCACCTGGGAATAGACCTGTCTTGGAAATGGAATGAATTTCTTCATTCTTTTGCAAGAACTGCGATTTTTCTCCATTTTAAAATTATATAC
>NW_023224703.1:0-2255 GCF_002007445.2 Ailuropoda melanoleuca | reverse complement strand
ACAGCCCAAGGCAGGGGGGGCATGGTCACTGTAATGGACAGCAGAGTCAAAGCAGCGGTCAGAATAGTCTGGCTCACGCAGACCTGTGGCGTTGACTAGTTGATGACAGTGTTCCTAGAGGTGAAATAAATTTTAACCCAGAAGAAAAGTTCCAGGTCAAGGGAACAAAAGTCTAACCTGAATCATGAAAGAGAATTGCATCCCTTAATCAATTCCCAGACTTGAGCCAGTTTACAGACCCAGGACCCTTGAATGAGGGGGAGTCCAGGTCCCCTTGAGGAAGGATTTGGTAACTAGTAAAGAATTTTCCTGCTAATCTTTCTCCAGCCTTTCCTAAATGTACCTTTGGCTTTGACCAAGGTTACTACTTTGGAAATAATCAGACATTTCAGGGACTGCTGGACACTCACTCCTAATTGACACTAATTCCAAGAGACCCAAAATGTCACTGTAGTCTACCAGAGTGTAGGCTTACGGAAATCAAGTGATCAATGGAGTGTTAGGACAAATCCATCTCCCAGTGGGTCTAGTGGGTCCCCAAACCCATCCTGTGATTATTTCTTCAGTTCTGAAATGTATAATTGGAATAGATATCCTAAACCCTGTGTTTGGCAGAATCCTCATATTGGTTCCCTGACCTGTGAAGTGAAGGATATTATGGTGCGAAGGCCAAGCAGAAGGCACTATCACTGCCTCTACCCAGGAAAGGAGTCATCCAGAAGCAATGCCACATTCCTGGAGAGGTTGCAGAGGTTAGTGCCACCATCAAGACCTTGAAAGACACAGGAGTGGTGATTGTCACTGAATCCCCATTCACTTCTCCTATTTAGCCGGTGCAGAAGACAGATCGATTCTGGAGAATGACAGTGGATCATCATAAGCTTAAGCAGGTGGTCACTTCAATTGGACCAGATGTGGTTGCATTGTTTAAGCAAATTAACACACCCCCTGGTACTGCAGTATAGAGTTGATCTGGCCAAATGCCTCTTTCTCCATCTTTGCCATAAGACCAACCAGAAGCAGCTTGCTTTCAGCTGGCAAGGCCAGCAGCACTCCTTCCCTGGTCTATGTCAGAGATATATCAACTCTCCAGCCCTATGTCATAATTTAGTTCGCAGGGATCATGACTACCCCTCCCTTCCAGAAGATATCACAATGGTTTATTACATTGATGACATTATGCTGATTGGATATAGTGAGCAAGAAATAGCAGCAACTCTAGACTTGTTCGTAAGACGTTGTGTTAAAGGGTAAGAAATAAATCAGACAAAAATTCAAGAGCCTTCTATTTCTGAGAAATTTCTAGGGACCAATGGTGTGGGGCTGTCTGAGGGATCTCTCCTAAGAAGAGGATATGGTATTGCATCAGGTCTCCCCACAAACCAAAAAAGAGGTGCAAGCATTCCTTTGGTTTTGGCATTTTGGATTTTGGAAACAACATACTCCTCCTGTGGATGTCATGTCCTGCCTATTCACTGAGTAACCAAAAACACTGCAGATTTTGAGTGAGGTTCAGAAACAAGAGGAGCTCTGCAACAGGTGCAATAGCTGCGTGGCTGCTCTGCCACTTGGGTCACATCCAGGGGTGCTTGAAGTGGCAGTGGCAGATTGGAGCCTTTGGCGGGCCCCTGTAGATGAATCACAGCACAGACACTGAGGATTTCTGAGGAAAGCTGTGCTCTCTTTTTGAGAAAGAGGTCTTGGCCTGCTCCTGAGCCTTAGTAGAGGCTGAACATTTAACCCCAGGTCATCTGGTTACAGTGTGAGCGTTACAGTGTGAGCTGGGCTGCCCATCACGCGTGGATGTTATCTGATACGCCAGACCATAAAGTGGACGTGCACAGCAACACTCCTCCATCAGATGGAAGTGGTATCTGCACAATTAGGCCCCAGCAGGCCTGAAGGCAGGAGCAATTTACTTCAGGAGCAGCCCAAACGCCACGGCCCCCACCCTTGCCTTCTCTCGCCCAGCCTGCTCCTATGGCCTCATTAGGGGTTCTCTACAATCTGTCAAGGAAGAAAGATAAGACTCAGGCCTGGCTTACAGGTGGTTCTGCATAATGGACAGAGTTCACCTGAAAGTGGACAGCTGCAGCCCAACAGTCCTATCTGGGACACCTCTAAAAGACAGCAGACAAGAGAGAGTCTCCTGTCTTGGAGGAGGGGCAGAACTTCTAGTTATATGTCTGGTGGTTCATTTTGCTTGGAAGGAGATGTGGCCAAACGTGTTGTTATATTCTCATTCACAAGCTGTG
>NW_023224702.1:0-741 GCF_002007445.2 Ailuropoda melanoleuca | reverse complement strand
AGAAAGAAAGAAAGAAAGAAAGAAAGAAAGAAAGAAAGAAAGAAAGAAATTTATTATGAGGTAGTGGCTCACGTGATTGTGGAGGTTGAGAAGTTCCACACTTGCAGTCTGTGAGCTGGAGACCCAGAATAGCTGGTGGTGTAGTTCTAGGGCCCGAGAGCCAGATAGCTGAGGGTGCAGATTCCAGTCTGCGACTGAAGGCCTGAGAACAAGGAGCAGCAAGGGCAGGGGGAGATCAGTGTCTCAGCTCAGTCTGGCAGAAAGAGATTGAATCTGACCTTCCCCTGCCTTTTTGTTCTATTCGACCCCTCAGTGAATTGGGTGATACCCACTCACGCTGGGAAGGACAATCTGATTTACTCAGTCTTCTGAAGATCAAATGCTAATCTTTTCCAGAAACACTCCCACAGACACACCCAGAAATAATGTTAACCAGATACCTGGGAATCCCGTGTTCCAGTCAAGTTGATGCATAAAATTAACTATCACAATACTTTTATATCCTTACTATAATTTTGAATTTTAACTGATACCATCCAAATAAGCTTTGATCTGAAAAGATGTCATCCTATGAAATTCATAGAAAGCCCTTTGTTTTGACGAAGGCTGTAATTATATCAGTAATCTAGGAGGTGGCTCAAGGCTAGCACATTTTTACCTCTGGAGATATGTTCTCTGGCTCCAAAATGGGCAAACTGATCACTTCTTGGAAAAATAGAGGGAGATAGAAATACAGAATTT
>NW_023224701.1:0-741 GCF_002007445.2 Ailuropoda melanoleuca | reverse complement strand
GGGACTGGTTGCCAGGGGAACCAGATATGAACAGAGGGTTGGAACTTTCAGTCCCACCCCTTGATTTCTGGAGAGGTAAGAGGGGCTGAAGGTTGAATTGATCACCAACGGTGAATGATCGAATCAATCATGCTTTTGTAATGAAGCTTCTATAACAACCTAAAAGTGCAGGTTCAGAAAGCTCCCATGTTGGTGAACACAGGGAGGTGTGAGAGAATGATGTCCTCGGAGAGAGGACGGAATCTCCACTCCCTTTCCCCATACGTGCCCTCTGCTTCTCTTCCATCTGGCTATTCCTGAGTTATATCCTTTTATAATTAACTGGTGATCTGATGAGTAAATGGGTTCCCAGAGTTCTGTGAGTTGCTTTAGTGAATTAATCAAACCCAAAGTGGGGTACGGAAACCTCTGGTTTAGAGCCAATCAATCAGAAGCATAGGTAGGTAACAATTTGGACTTGTCATTGGCATCTGAAGGAGGGGGTGGGGACAGAATTGTAGAACTGAGCCCTAAACCTGTGGAATCTGACGCCATCTCCCAGTAGATAGTGTCAGAATTGAGTGAAGTTGTAGGATACTCAGCTGGTGTCACAGCATTACTTTTTGGTTTGGGGGGAACCCCTCACATGCTGGAACTGGATGTCAGAGCCCCTCCACTGGCCCAATCAGAGCCCCAGCCAATCTTGTGGGGCCCTCTGGAGCTAATTATCCCATTAGAATTATTCTAACTTGGGCCAAGACA
>NW_023224700.1:0-741 GCF_002007445.2 Ailuropoda melanoleuca | reverse complement strand
CCCCACCGTGACCTGCCTTTTAACAGGGAACCATGGAGACAGACATCTCATCCCAAAGCAGTGCCCTTTCAATGGTCAGACTTTCAGGTAGGCAACAAAAGAACTCTTCTGAGTTAGGGGAGCCTTCATTTCTTCCCTCAAATAACATGTTGCAATTCACAGCCTTCACCCTCAAGCCTCTTCACTGGACACGCCTCTCTCTATTTGTGTCGGAGGGAGGACTGAGGCGTTGAGAAGGACCAAAGGCTGTGATGCTGGGCCACGCTTGTGCTCAGTGAAATCTTTAATATGCCTTCAAAAGCTCGCTGTTCTGTGCTCTCTTCCCTCTGACTTGCTGCTTTCTTTACACAGCAGCTGCTTTTTCTCCTGACACTGCGTGAAGCTCCAGGGATAAAGGAGCTTAGAAGAGGAGTTGGGATTTGTACAAGGCCTCTGCATCAGGAGGGAGCCAGTCAGGAAGCAAAAGCAATGGCCCTCCTCAGCTGTGCCCGAAGAGGCCCTTTGCTTCGGCCTGGGCTCACCGCTGCCTTTCCCCATCTCGCCCACCCCTTCTCGTTTCCCTCATCTTGCTGCTTTTAGTGAGTCTTCTTTTTGGACATTCAGTGACAAACTCAATCAAAAGCTTCTTTGGAGATTTGCCGGGGTGAATTCCGGAGGCCTTGGGACCTGTTTTGTTTGTGTGGTGGGTGCAGGGCTTGGCCCTGCCTGACAGAAGAGAGAGCTGACAGCTCCAGGACTGCT
>NW_023224699.1:0-741 GCF_002007445.2 Ailuropoda melanoleuca | reverse complement strand
CAGGAAAATTTTTATTACTAAATTTTTTTCTTCTTTTGACTTTCTCATGTTATTTATCATTAAAAATAAACGATTCTCCTAAATCCAAAGGGAATGAAAAGCACTTGCAACAATGATTTATTAACAGCAATCTTTTCTGAAAATTATTAAAATGCTTTGTTGCAAAGGGATTTAATGTACATTTAAAAATTAGAGTACCTATAAAAAGGCAAGTGAAACGTGGTTATATAGAACTTGAATGATTCTAAAATGACACAGCTGTAGTACAATTGTGAATGCATGACCAGACTTTGCTTTACTAAGTAACTTAACTTCTTCTTCCAATTCAACAAAGAAATTCCTCATACTCAGGTAATGTAACTTGCTTTCAGATGTGCATCTTATTGCTTACCTGGTCCCCAGTGAACTTCACAGAAATATCTGGCAAATACGGGACCATAGATTTGGGATCTCTTGTGACATGTGAGAGCTGGCTGGCTTCTCACTTTAATTTACTCTGCTTGCTACAATCAAAGCAGCAAGTACACTTTTTGTCCACTGATATATATTATTCCAGACTTCACTATATTAATGTAACACAAAACTAATTTCCCAATATACAACTACGTCAGACTTGCAGAAATAGAATATGGCACAGGAGTTCCTAGACCCATGGTTCACGCAACAGCTTCCTATCAAGCAAACAGATTCCAGGGGGTGGGGTGGGGTGGGGTGGGGTGGATCATTTTAGCTACCTTTGCT
>NW_023224698.1:0-741 GCF_002007445.2 Ailuropoda melanoleuca | reverse complement strand
AAAAAAAAAGGTGGCAAAATATCTTCAGGATATCTGTGGTGTCTGTGCTGGCTGTTGGCTTCATCAGTGATGAAATCTGCTGAGTTTCTCTGTACTGCGTTCTCTGTACAGTGGCGGCTATTTGGAGATAAATGTTTGTGTGCCTCATGGCCTGGCCCTAGGTCCGTGTTACATCTTAACCCAGATTACACCTCTGAGAGTCATCCATGCAGTTAGAAAAGCAGATATGTTAAAGGGACAGGATCTGAGAATAATTGAGAACTTGGGTAAATATGAGCAGTAGTTTCGCTGGTTACTTGGAAAAAGGCAAACAAAGAAGGTGTTAAGCTGATGAATGTCAATCTGGGAAAGCAGACCAAAGTGCTATGTAGTTTACATTTTTCTTGTCAATGTGAAAAAAACCCCAAGCTTGGGATGCCTGGGTGGCTCAGTCAGTTAAGTGTCTCATTCTTGATTTTGGCTCAGGTTGTGATCCCGGGGTTGTGGGATAGAGCCCTGTGTCGGGCTCTGTGCTCAGTGTGGAGTCTGCTTATCCCTCTCCCTCCCCCTCTGCCCCTCCCCCTGCTTGCACACACACACTCTCTCAAATAAATGAATAAGTCTAAAATAAAATAAAATAGGGGCGCCTGGGTGGCTCAGTCATTAAGTGTCTGCCTTTGGCTCAGGGATGGAGCCCCACATCAGGCTCCTCTGCTGTGAGCCTGCTTCTTCCTCTCCCACTCCCCCTGCTGTGTTCCCTCT
>NW_023224697.1:0-741 GCF_002007445.2 Ailuropoda melanoleuca | reverse complement strand
GTAATATTTTGAAAGGAATCTTTTTTCTGAGCAGTAGGTCTCAACAGTGGACTTAAAATAGCCAGTAAACCATGTTATAAACAGATGTGCTGTTATCAGGGCTTTGTTATTCCATTTATAGAGCTCAAGCAGAGCAGATTTAGTATCATTCTTAAGGGCCTTAGGATTTTTGAAATGGTAGGTAAATGAGCTTTAGCTTCAAATTAAAGTCACCAGCTGCATGAGCCCCTAATAAGAGAGTCTGCCTCTCCCTTGGATGCTTTGAAGCCAGTAAGTGACTTCTCCTCTCTAGCTATGAAAGTCTAAGATGATCTCTTCTTCCAATATAAGACTGTTTCGTGTACATTGAAAATATGTTGTTCAGTGTTGCCACTTTTATTAGTTATGGAGATTGGTTTCTTTCCTTAAACCTCATGAACCAACCTCTGCTAGTTTCAGACTTTTCTTCTGCAGCTTCCTTACCTCTCTCATCCTGCACAGAATTGACGACACTTCGGGTCTGGCTCTGCATGAGGCATGAGGGAAGGTTGTGGCTTATTTGATCTTCTATCCCAACCACTAAAACTTTCTCTATATTAGCAATAAGGCTGTTTTGCTTTTTATCACTTATGCATTTCCTGGAGTACACTTTCAATTTCATGCAAGAACTTTCCTTTGCAATGACAACTTGGCCCAAGAGACCTAGCCTTCAGCCTATCTTGGCTTTTGACATGCCTTCTTCATTAAGCTTAGTGATTTCTA
>NW_023224696.1:0-741 GCF_002007445.2 Ailuropoda melanoleuca | reverse complement strand
GGAAAGAAGTTGGTTTGAAGCCATCACATTGCCTTTTGATCTTTTTCTAAGGCTAAAATCTGATCAACAAAACTTAAGCACCATAATCACCAGAGTGCTTTTATAAAAAGATTTGTATGTATTTATTTTACAGAGAGAGAGAGAGCGTGAGCTGGGGAAGGGGCAGAGGAAGACGCAGACTTCCCGCTGAGCAGGGAGCCTGATGCGGGACTCAGTCCCAGGACACTGAGATCATGACCTGAGCTGAAGGCAGACGCTTAACCCACTGGGCCACCTGGGTACCCCTTAAAGAATATCTTTTAAAAATATGTTCACTGGAAAAATTTGCCCTTATAAATACCATCATCCCCCAGTACCTGTAACATATTTTGAAACCTGCTATGCTCATACAGTCAATGAAGCAAAATCTACTATTCCACTTTGAGCAAAAGGTCGGTGTTGAAGTTATAATTGGTTGGTTGTGTAACGCAGGCAATGTTGCCTACTCGCTCACTCGCTCTACAGTGGAATCCTTTATCCTCAATTCTGGGCCACCGTCAAAGGCTGGTAGCCCCAATATAGTTTTATGCTGAGGTTTATCTGATCCCCACTTTCACACAGTAGATAATCTCCAGAGAATTAATGCACAGACCACCCTTCCTTTGTCCATTCGTCCACCTGTATGTGTTGTTTCCACACCTTGGCTGTTGTGAACAGTGCTGTGATGAACACGGGAGCGCACATAAGATCTTATGCAATTCT
>NW_023224695.1:0-741 GCF_002007445.2 Ailuropoda melanoleuca | reverse complement strand
CCATAACGCCGGGATCACCCCCTGAGCCGAAGGCAGATGCTTAACCGCTGTGCCACCCAGGCGCCCCTGTAACTTTCATTTTGAAGAGGATACAGCTACACAGTAATACGGAGCCTGATAATTCCACAAAATGGCGAATGAGTAAAGGAGGCACCATTCGGACAGTTAACAACAGTTAGCAATATATGTTAGGCAGCTTCCTAAATTTCTGCAGGATGTCATGCTCATAGCTGAGAGAGAACTAGAAAACCTTGACCCAGCCTTCTGGTGGGTTGGGAGAGGGTCAAAAGCATTTGAGATTTGGCAATTTCATAGAGTTCATTGGGGGTTCAGTTGACTTTGGAATGGACCTGGCTGCCTGCCCTGAGCTCAGCGAGAAGGTAGAGAAATGCTGCTTCTCTAGGGACAGCTCCTCCTTGGTCGGGACCATTACCTTATTGCTGGCTGGGGAGTTGAGCTAATGAAAATCCAGGGCAGTACTTGTCAAGTGCTTAATAAGAGGCCAAATGTGTGCTTTCCTCTTTGCTCAAAATATCCCTTTCTCTGCTCTGCCCATGTCGGCGGATGGTTTTCTTCTAGTTACCCCAAACTTGAAAGTTTGGGGTGATTACATCCTTTCTTCTCATTGCTCACATGCCTGTGGTCAGACAGGGACCAAATCCTGCTCGCTTCCCCTTCAAAAGAGTTGGCATTGGGGCGCCTGGGTGGCACAGCAGTTAAGCGTCTGCCTTCGGCTCAGGG
>NW_023224694.1:0-741 GCF_002007445.2 Ailuropoda melanoleuca | reverse complement strand
GGGAGGCCTGGCCCTGTCTCGTGGGAATCAAAGGACCCTGACGCTTCCCCAGGGGGAAGCCAGCACCCGGACGCGGGTCTCAGCACCACTCACTTGCCATTCTGGGGTCTTTCCAACACGATGCTCACGTCTGGGTCTTTGAGAGCTGAGGTCTTTGTGATCCTGATTGGATGAGGAGAAAGAGGCCTTTCACTTACTGCTGGGAGTGTTTGCTCTAGAAGAGGAGAGGCAGATAGTGACCGCACAGAGAGGGGCCAGCGTGCGTCCCAGAGCCGTGACAGCGGCCTGGCCCGCGAGGGAGCCGGACCCGTCTCTCAAACCTGACCGGGGTGCCCGGCAGGGCAAAAATGCTCTAGATTCCAAAGAAAAGGCAAATTTAAAGTCACAACAAGGAATGAGGAGCCTCGTGAGCTCAGAGGCCACTTCGCGAAGAGGTCTGTGCGAAGCCCAGGCTTTGCAGGCTCCTGTTACGGCCACCGTGCAAGGAGGCTTGAGCACCTGGGTCTGTTTTTTTAATCTTTAAACGGTTTGATTACTGGGGAAGGAAAAAAGCATTCACATTACAACACTTAATTAGCTGATTCAATTTGTCTCTGGGCATTGCTGGGAAAGATCTGCAAGGATAGTCAAAACACTAACTTATTGATAAAGGTGCCTGGGTGGCTCAGTTGTTAAGCGTCTGCCTTCGGCTCAGGGCGTGATCCCAGAGCCCTGGGATCGAGCCCCACATCAGGCTCCTCC
>NW_023224693.1:0-955 GCF_002007445.2 Ailuropoda melanoleuca | reverse complement strand
ACTCAGGTGCCTTCTGCCTACCACAGTCAGGCAACACCCAGCACTTCAATCTTTCCTTCTCCTTATGTCACATGTTACACTGAGTTAACGGTCAGTTCCCATTAATTATTGATTTTTCCCAGATAATACTTGTTAAAGAAGAATTAATACTATTGTTTAAGAACAAATACTGCCCAAATGCTGTCTTTACTGGGATTGTAATCGGCTTTACCCACTTTCCATCTAATCTGATTGAAGCAGATTTTGTACGAAGACTTTTTTCTTTTTTTTTTTAATTTTGTTGCTATTAAAAGGTCACCTATTTGGATCTGTCTGAAACTTTTAAGTTCCTGGGATGAATTTATAATTATAAGTTCATAGATGACCTAACCAGGGATTGAATTACTATACTTTTAGTTAAAATAGGTAAAAAGGGAAAGGGGGAAGGGAGAAAGAGACACGTTTTCACATATAGTGGAATCTGTGGGGGAAATGTTGGGTGCTGCATTACTGAACATACTGTAGCCTATTTTCCCCAGCTCTGTGTTATAAGTCTTNTCCCCAGCTCTGTGTTATGTCTGTTCATCATAATGCCTTTTGACCCTCCGCACTTACTCCATCATAATTATCCTTTAATACTCTTATAAATGAACTTTTAGCTTATCTTCCATTAATTCTCCAGAACAAGCAAAGCCATCCAAATAAAGTGTTTAACCCTTTTGTGGTCTTCCTGTTCACAGACATAGGAAGGAAATTCCCATCACACTCCTGTGTGGGCATGAAGACAAGTTGCAGCCACCTGCCTCTCCTCCCAACCCCAAGCAGAAATTCACAACTCGTATGAGGAGTCCAAAGAGTGTCAATGCAAAATGAACAAACCTTTTTAAAAATTTTTAAAGAGAAATGAAGTCTTACTCCAGCCCCATAAGGACAGCTTCCCAGGGTACACAACCTTTGCAAAGAAGAGAGTGCTCCG
>NW_023224692.1:0-3013 GCF_002007445.2 Ailuropoda melanoleuca | reverse complement strand
TTCTGGTTGTATTGATGCTGGAGGATATTTACAAGGCATAAGGATCTTCATTTTATTGAGTCTTCTTATTCATGGACAATATATATTTACACACTTAGCCAGTTTTTCCTCTGTGTGCTCCAATACAATGTCACCTCTTCTTCAAACCGTGTCTCCATATTTAGCATTTGGTTTATTTCTAAGTATTTTTCTTGTTCTTACGAATGGAATATCTTCCATTTTCAGTGCTACGGACCGAATGTTTGGGTCCTCCTGAAATTCACATGTTGAGGTCCTACCCCACAATGTGATGATGTTGGGAGGTGGGGGCCACTGGGAGGTAATTAGGTCATGAGGGTCGAGCCTTCATGAATGAATTTAGTGCCCTTATAACAAAGGCCCCAGAGAGCCCTCTTGTCTCTTCCACCATGTGAAGACACAATGAGAAGATAGCCATTTGTCTATGACCCCGGAAGCAGGATCTCACCAGGCACCAAATATGGTGTCTTGATCTTGAACTTCCCAGCCAAGAATTCTGGAGATCTGTGAGAAATAAATTTCTATAGTTTAGAAGACACCTTGTGTATAGTATTCTGTTATAGCAACCCAAATGGACTAAGACAGTCACGTGGTCCTTNTTAGCTCTGCCAGCTTTCTTTTGTTGTCAGACAAGCTCACTCTTGATATCTTCCTTTTCTACACTGGTCCCCTTGCAGAGCCTATGTTCTCTCTGATTTCCATGAGAAATGCATTTGTTGTCCACAATCTTCTTTTGTTTCTTGGGATAAATATTCTGCTGGGGTAGATTATCTTTCTCTTGTGTGCTACACTCCTTTCTTCTTTGCCTTTTCAGTCCTAAGAAATTTTGTCTTCAATGCTTCCTTCCATTTTTTAAAAAATAAGCTTATTTCTGATGGGTACAATTCATTTTTTTTTTATTTTATTTTTTTAAAGAGAGAGAGAGAGCACGTGCAAGAGCAGGGTGGGGGGTGGTGGAGGGAAAAGGGTGGAGGGAGAGGGATGGAATCTCAAACAGGCTCCAAACCCAGCATGGAACCCCACAAAGGGCTCAATCTCACAACCCTGAGCTCAGGACCTAAGCGAAAATCAAGAGTCAGACACAACCAACTGAGCTACCCAGGCACCCCTGATAGGTGCAATTCTGAGCATTCTATTTACTCTGATACTGTGTGGTTTTCCTCTTCACTCCCCACTTAAATTTCTTACTCCATTGCTATCCTTACCTTAGGACAAAACTTAAGAGATGGTCTGGCTACCACCCCACCCTCTGCCGCAGACCTCCAATAGCTTGGAAAGGGCAAGGAGGGGTAGTATAGCAATCCCGGCAGCTGTAACTGATAAAACAGATTTTCCCCCAGAAGAGTAACTTAGTATTAAAGTTCTTGTTCTGCGATATCAGATTTTGGAAAGCAGATGAAGATCTAGTCTCATAGTTGCATCTACAGAGGATATCAATATGCACACACCATTAATGGGATCATGTTACCACCATAACTAATTACAGAAGACCCTTGTCTCCTGGCTTTTACCATATATCCTTACATGAGAACTTTTATTGAAGATTTATTTTTTCACCTGACTAGCATTTTTTCTCAAATAATACATTCGTGTTAGCACATATATGAGATTAAGTGACGAACATAAAGTCACGTTGAGATGCAGATGCTGTGCGAAAGTTAGCTAGTAATTTTCACTAGTAAAGTGACTTTCATACAAACTAGCATCTCAGTCTATGCCAATTTAATTTCTTGTTGCAGCAAAAATTATCAGTCACTCTATATCACAGACCTTGAGTATTCTGTAAGGATAATCAAAATTGTGAATGCTCCATCTTGAATGCCGAAGGTCTCCTATATTTACTGTAGCTTCCCAGACTTTGAAATTGCATAAGTAAGTAAGATGTTTCATGATAAGCCCTGTAATGATGTCAGTTCAGACCATTTTGCAGATAGAAAAGAGTTTGGAAAGTTAGTTTTATCATTTAAGGTAAAAATCATTATGTATGCAGAGATAACTATCATATAAATATAACAACCCCTCTGAGAAGCTGCTGTTCATAAAATAGACCCTTTTTCCATACAGTTGTAAGGAAAATATCTGAAATATGATTTCCGAGCCCAAAGATTAAATAGAAATGCAGAAAGACAAGATGGGGAAAGTTAGAAAAGGTTTTAGTCTATACAATTTTTTATGTTGGTTACTCAAGTTTTCCTGTTCGCAGCCCCACGGAAACTGCTCTTTCCTGATATTCCATGCACTGAGATTTGCACATAGAGCTAAAATGAGCCTGGCAGAGAGTGTAAAGGTCATGAAGGAAAAAGCCTCCAGGATGCAGCTCCCTGCACAGGACCACTGCCTCACTGGTGTCATGTCACTGCTAACAGAGTTTAAAATCCCACATAGAAAGGGGGATAAAAAAAGATTCCTAAAGGAAGACTTCCTTTTTTCCCCTTGAAAATACCACCACTAATTCAAGAATCCAGTGAAACTGGTATTTAAGCAAAGTTACTACCAAGAAATAGTCAACAGGATAGAATAGGCAGACAGTAATGTCCTTTGAGTCATTCAGGAAGAAAGCAAATTTAAAGATGATCGTTTCTACTTCAGAGAGGCCACCAACCAGTTTCCTAGTCCTGTAAAATACAGAGCAATGTACCCCGAATTTGGTTCCGTCTTACACTGTCTTGCACTTACTGTAACCTCCCTCACACCTGCGCATATTCTCATTCTCCATTGTGCGTTAAAATGAAAACAGACCTCGTGAAACACAATAAAGAAATTCCCTACAAATCAAAGAGAGACCGATGATCATAAGCTCTTGGATATCTATGCCAAGCATCCCATTAGACTGCAGAGAATTTTCTTGCTAGAGGAGAAATTATTACACTCAGCAGGTGCAATTTTATTTGGGCGGTAATATCCTTGACTAAGTAGATGGTTCTGGACCAACCTGACAGCTGCTGCGATGACCTTTACTTATCTCAGTGAAGTCAACAGTGATGCTATTTCTTTG
>NW_023224691.1:0-741 GCF_002007445.2 Ailuropoda melanoleuca | reverse complement strand
TTTTTGGCGATTTTTTAGATTTTAGATTTTGTACCTAATGCAAGCAGCAAAGCCTATGATGAGATAAGTCCCAGCATAATCTCTCTGGAGATAGGCAGGTTCTGATATGGGAAGAGCATTTACTGATAGAAGCCAGGGGACAACTCCTGGGATTGTTTTTTGAGGGTGCTTGGCCAAGCAGGCTGCATGTAAGACTGAATAAGCAAGGATTCATTGACTTGGGGCACTTCCTTGGAATACGGGATTTAGTAACCTGGCAAAGATCACAGAGGACTGATAAACCTGCTGCTGGAGCGTCCTAAAAGCCTGGAAAGGTAGTAAAGTGGAAATAGTGAGTTGCTCCAGCAAACAGTAGAGGACTCTGGGTAAGGAGATATGTTGGAATGAAGATAATGTGAGGCCGGAAGCTGACTGAATGGCGATGTCCCATGGAGGACCCAGAGGACATGCCATTTCCCAATGGCATCAGTGATGTCTCGGTGAAAGAAGTCTGGTAGTGACTCTCTTCTGCAGACCAGACTGATGGTGGCAGGC
Organism: Ailuropoda melanoleuca; assembly: GCF_002007445.2. Taxonomy (NCBI): domain Eukaryota; kingdom Metazoa; phylum Chordata; class Mammalia; order Carnivora; family Ursidae; genus Ailuropoda; species Ailuropoda melanoleuca. The sequence continues at coordinate 207 of NW_023224691.1, read as the reverse complement.
ATGCACAGACATGTGCTCATTCACAGCCAAGGGCATGGAGGCTACTGGGCAGCTATGAAACATCATGAACCAGGGGGTTATAATTGCTCTCAGGCCTGGCAAGTTCACAGAAGCAGCCCAGTGACTGACCTCAGAAAGCAGCAGACATGGAGTTTTTTAATAACACAAATAAAGCCACTATCAACATTGGCATACAAGTCTTTGAAT
>NW_023224690.1:0-741 GCF_002007445.2 Ailuropoda melanoleuca | reverse complement strand
TCATTTAAATGAAACAAAATCAACTAATCAAGTATACCAGGCTGAAAAAGAAATAATGTTCAGGCAGCCTAGAATAAAATAATAGTTGCAGCAACAGTAACGTCTTTACTGGAATAATTTTTAAAGAAGACTCATGGGGAAATTGATGAATAAAATAATGCAGTCTTTTTTATCTTAAAAATGAAAAGCTGAGAAGAGGAAAAGAGCATTTCTACACCTACATATACAATAAATTGTACAACTTTCTAAACATTTTTAGAGGTGAACTATCCTATAAAAGTGTTAGCAGTTTTACTTAGCAATTGATACCATAACCTCACATCATAAAATAGATATGTGTGTGTATGAGTGTGTGCCAGCATCTCTATGTGATGTGGAGAGAGAGATGTCAATGCAACAGCTCGAACTCCCCCACGCAAATCCGACCTTTAACCTGAACTGCAGGGGACAAATAAGTGAGAAGGCTCTTGTACTCCCTGATTATCTCGAGAGGTTTGGGGGCCAAAGCGGACTAAGCCTGACTACGGCTGAGTTGGCCGATGTCTGCACATCAACCTTCCCTCTGCAGCCATGTGGTTTCCAAAAGGAACTGGAAGCTAGGACTGAGAACAGTAAGGGGTAAAGGGGGGCTGGGGGAATAAAGGAGAAGCCAAGAAACAGCTGTGCAGGGTTAAGAGACTCTAGACACTGAAAGTGGAGAAGGAGCCAAGTCAGTGGCCAATAAGCAGAGAGAGAGAGAGA
>NW_023224689.1:0-741 GCF_002007445.2 Ailuropoda melanoleuca | reverse complement strand
CTGGCAAGGACTGGTAGGAGCCAGGTATGGGGGCCCTGAAGACAAGTACAAGTCATTTCAAGTAAGAAAGCTTTAATTAACTAGGGTGTCTGGGGGGAGGCAGTGGACTTGAACAAACTCCGAAGTCTAGGTGGAAATGGACAAAGGCAGAGCTCACTATAAGATCAGATAAAAGGTGGGGCACCTGGGTGGCTCAGTCGGTTAGGCGTCCAACTCCTGATTTCTGCTCAGGTCATGATCTCAGCTGCAGGAGATCCAGCCCGTATCCTCTCTGTGCTGGGGGTGGAGTCTTCTCTAGACTCTCTCGCTCTCTCTGCCTCTCCCACAGCTCTCTCCCTCTCTAAAAAAAAAAGATAAGATAAGATAAAAAGTGATGAATGCGCCTATTACACTAAGAACGGCCAGCAAGTGATTCTCTGACTTACCAGACAGCTCTTGTATTTGCAACTCTGTCCCCAATTAGCTGTTTGATCTTACACAAGGCACTTAACCTTTCTGAACCTCAATTTCCTCTTCTGCCAGAGGGGGATCATAATATCTGCCCTACTTACAAGATAAGATTAATGCATAGATTAAAACAGATGCAAAAGTGCATTGGAAAGCTAAAACCCTCCATGTATATATGGTTTAAATTTAAATGAATGTTTTAAAATTTAAATGAAGTTAAAATTTTAAATGAATGTTTTAAGGAAGGAAAATTTATATTCTACGAACAAAGGAGCATGAACCAAAAAAAAAAAA
>NW_023224688.1:0-741 GCF_002007445.2 Ailuropoda melanoleuca | reverse complement strand
AAAAAAAAAACATTATTTGGCCCATTATTTTATGTTACATTTATTAAATGCCACAGAAATTTGTAGCTGAGTAAAATGAGAAATGTGGGCTGTGTGAGGTTTTGGGATCAATTTGAACTAGAATTAGCTAGCAGTTCCTATCAGCTATAAAGTGCTCCACCTGTTACTTTAAATTACAGTCTTGGTAATGGTTTCCTTAAAGTATACATCATCTGTTCAGTCTGGTAAATGCATTCACCCTGTATTATATTTTTTAAAAAGGCAAAGCAATAATTTCCAGCCTTTAAATTACTCTTACAGATAGTGATGGAGTTTTGCCAGATCTAAATCTTCATAGTATAATAAAAAAAAAACCCATCTGTTTCATTTAAGTGCAATGAAATAATTCTCTGTATAAAAACAGGTACATTTTGTGTTCCTACATATGTAATTATTAAAACAAGGAAACTGTTAATATTGTAAGATCAAGGATATTTAAAATAAAACAAAGGCTTTTCTCAGTCACCACGGACAAGAACAAATGGTGAGAAGAGTTCCAAATGGATCCGAATAACTTCCTATCTTTCTGGTGACTGGCAGTTGTGGTTGGATCTTCTGTCTCTCATGTTTCCTCATTTTGCTCCCCCATCCTCTCCAATGCCCAAAAATCAAATCCTTCCATCACCTGGTCCCAACTTTCCTTTTTAATTTAACTAATTTATTTTATTATTTCCTTTAGCATTTGCAAAAGTGACTTAATGT
>NW_023224687.1:0-741 GCF_002007445.2 Ailuropoda melanoleuca | reverse complement strand
CCCAGGAAGCTGTTCCATAGCCAGCCTAAAGACAAGCAACAGCCTTCACTTCTCTGTGGAACAGATGTTCCTTACTCAGTAAATGTCTTACTGAGAATCTCTTCTGTGCCAGGCAGGTGCCAAGTGTCACTGACATTTTAAAAAAGATGAATTAGACCCAGCCCCTGGCAATCTTAGTTAGCTCCATCTTCTCCTCTGGATACTCAGATGCCAGATTCTTTTCTCACATCATAAATTCCCCCTCCTAGTTCGTTCTTGGGTGTTTCTGAACTCTGCATGTCACTGCTCAAGGTCCGGAGAATGGCCCTGTTTGCACACCACACTGAACCTGAATGCAGAAGTCAGATGCTTAGCCTCTTGTGTTCTTTTGGCTTTTCTCTCAAATCTGCTTCTTAAAGTATTCTCTCTCTCCTCCCTTTCTTGGATGCCAGTTATAGGTATATTAGACCTTTTTACTGGTCCCAAAGGCACCCCCTATGCTCTTCTGCACTTTCCCATCCTTTTTGGTCCCCACACGTCAGTCTGGGCATTTCCTACTGATCTGTCGCCTAGCTCACTGATCCTAGCCTCTGAGGCCTCTTATCTGCCGCTCACCCCATTCAACATGCACATTTCAGTGATTTATTTTTTAGTTCCAGAATTTTTATGTGATTCTTTTTCTTAAGTTCTGGTTTTTCTGCTGCACTTCTCCCCCTCCCACCCCCCCATCTATTTTTTACACTGCTTAATCTGTGTTTGATG
>NW_023224686.1:0-741 GCF_002007445.2 Ailuropoda melanoleuca | reverse complement strand
AAGGAAGGAAGGAAGGAAGGAAGGAAGGAAGGAAGGAAGGAAGGAGGAAGATGGGAAGAAGGAAGGGAGGGAGGCAGGCCCATTCACTTTCAGGCTTTTGTCTAATAGGAATAAGCAATACTAGCAAAGTAGGACTTAGAACGAAAAGAAACCTGGGGCACCTGGGTGGCTCAGTCGTTAAGCGTCTGCCTTCAGCTCAGGGCGTGATCCAGGAGTGATCCAGGCGTGATGGGATGAGCCCCACATCAGGCTCCTCTGTGGGGAGCCTGCTTCTTCCTCTCCCACTCCCCCTGCGTGTGTTCCCTCTCTCGCTGGCTGTTTCTCTCTGTCAAATAAATAAATAAAATCTTTAAAAAAAAAAAAACTAGAAGAAACCTTCACAGAGCAGCTAGGTTAACTTCCTCACCCTGCAGTAAAGAGTCAGCAGCCAGATGTGGGTAGACCACTCATTCAAGGTCACACAGCTGAAACTGGACACCAGAACTCCCGATTTCCTTTCGTCTTGTTTTGTTTGTCCTATTGGCCCTATTGGTTTCTTATGTCAGTTTTCCTAGGAACCAAATATATTTTTGTCCTCCAAACTGAGTCCATAAGAATAACAAAATAAGGAAATTCTCTTTTAAAATGAAACAGGAAAGGGAGAGGAGGTGACATTTAACTAGAAGTCGAAGGTAAATTAAAACCGATTACACATTGATTTTTTTTTTTTTTGGTTCATTCAAATGAAAACCTTCCAGCATT
>NW_023224685.1:0-741 GCF_002007445.2 Ailuropoda melanoleuca | reverse complement strand
CCCAGGAAAGTCTCCTGGATGTCTTCTTATATAACATCTATGAAGTTTTAACGGACCTGCCAAGTAAGCTTATTTTTCTTCTCGCTGTAGAGGATTCCCATGGCCCGGCAACCACTGCCCAAGACTACTGGCTGGGAAAACAAAGACTGGCCCACCTTTAACGACTAACAGTGTGTGTCACGGTTTAATGCATTTACACGCAGCTTGTGTGTCTAGGCTACATGACAGAGCAGACTCATGGTCAGCAGTCGAGAGAAGCAAAGTGCAAAGGGAAAGTCATGGGTGGGCTGAGGTCAGATTCCAGTAAGATCTGGGGGGACACTGACCTGCACAATAAAGAGATGGGGAAGGAAAGCTGAAGTCAGATGTGGTTGTAGCAGAAGGCTTTCCATTTGAACAGACTGAGAAAGGACTTGGAGTCTATGATCATATTTGGGTCAAATCTAGCAGAGGGTGACTGAGAGGAGAGGTCTGGGAATCTGAGTGAGAAGTGCCTCCTACTACTGCAGTGGGTTCTGCTCGGAGGAAGGCCGGTGTCCCTGGGCTGGCCTCCTCTGGACCTGCTCCCACCAGCAGCAACTGTGTCAACTACACATTCTCTCTTGAATGAATATGGTAGTGTTTCAAACCTACATACCCTGGATCTAGGAGAGATAATGTTTAATCACCCACAACAGTAACACACAATTAAGAAATATATCTATGCTACCAGCTGAAAATCACCTCAAGAGTTGGTGAGCA
>NW_023224684.1:0-741 GCF_002007445.2 Ailuropoda melanoleuca | reverse complement strand
TGTAGCGTTCTAAGGTTGCCTTCTTTTACTTAATCATAAGCATTTAATATTCTTCCATGTTTTCTCATGGCTTGAGAATTCATTTGTTTTTAGTGTTCAATTATATTCCATTGTCTGGATGCACAACAGTTTATTTATCCATTCATCTACTGAAAGATGCTTCTAAGTTTCAGAAATTATGACTAAAGCTGCTATAAACATCCATGTTCAGATATTTATGTGGCCTTAGTTTTCAGCTCTTTTGGATAAATACCAAAAAGCATAATTGCTTGATCATAGGCAAAATTATGTTGTTTTATAAGAAACCACTAAGCTGTCTTCCAAAGGGGCTATACCATTTTGTATTCCCATCAGCAATGTTTAAGTGTTCCTGTTGTTACACATCCTCCCTGGCATTTGCTGGATCGTTCTGGATTTTCACCATCTAATACATGTTCAGTGGCATCTTGTTATGTTATAGGCAATTTTTTAAAGTTAATAAGCAGTATTAAAAAAAAAAGGTTTGGCTTTCTAGTTTAGCCAATGTGATTGTATATTAGAATTTCAATAAAAGTGCTCTAGTTCATTTTGCTCTCTTAACCCTGAGAGAACATTGATTAAAATGCCTTTGAGATGTCAGATTAGGCACACTAATCTGTCCAACTATACTCGTCAAAGGTGACCCACATTGGAGCAAGTGCCCAGCTCAGCTGTTACTATCACTGTCCTCTCTCATCATCCTCACAAACACAATCACATGTT
>NW_023224683.1:0-741 GCF_002007445.2 Ailuropoda melanoleuca | reverse complement strand
GACCACATATGCATAAAGCCATAGTATCAAGGTATATTTACAAGGGCAATCCTAATATTTTTAGTCTATTCACAACATACTAATAGGAAATTAGATTGGTCACCTGTGTTCTCACTCCTTGGTAGTCAGAGCAGTAATAGACTTCAGGCCAGCTATTTTAATCCTCACCTCTTCTATCTTCCAAGTGTACCCTCTTACTTGGGTTGGGATCCTTTTGACACACATTTTCCTTGAGTATCTTCATATTATTTGTCTTGCTGCAATATTTTCTCATACAAAGAATGCTATTAACGTAAAAAAAAAAAAAAACAAAAAAAACAAAAACAGGATTTGAACCACCCAGGGGAGAGTTGAAGTTCATTCTATAAAGCACATTAATTGTGACCATATCCCTTCAAGTTCTGTTGTTTTTTTTTTAATCCCAGTTTAAGTAATCTTTTATTTCCATTACCCACAGTTAAAAACTTTTAAGATATAGATTAAAGTGTTTCCTAAATGTGTCATTTTTCTAAGGTCAAATTTACTTTATTTTCTAACCAGTTTCCACAATATCACATTAATTGGAGGCCTCAACTCAAATCACCAAAATATTTTCTCATACTGAATATCATTGTTTTCATAATTCACAGTCTTACTTAATTTTACAGTGAACTTTCAAACTCTTTGTTACACTGAATATCTACAGTATAGAGAAAAAAGTAATGTCTGACACAATACTTCACTTAAAATTATCACATTACT
>NW_023224682.1:0-741 GCF_002007445.2 Ailuropoda melanoleuca | reverse complement strand
TCCTACCGACTTTCCTCTACCCCCAGCAGTACCCAATAAAAACCCTCGCTGCTTTGCCCTGGGTGCTACTTCCCCAACTCCCCCTCCGGAACCTCGCCCGAGGGTGCACACAATAAAGTTCCTCCTAAAGGACACCCTCGCTGCCCTGCCCTGAGCACGACTTCCCTGACTCATCGCTCTTTCCTGAGTCGCGGAAACTCGCCCGAGGGTGCTTGCAATAAAGCTCATCCTCTGGGCCATGTTTGCCTTTGCGGTCTCCATTTCATTCGCAGCAAGAGAAACTTTACAGTAAAAGCAGCGGCAGCCATTCATTTAGACCAAGAAAGGGAGAGTTTGGTATTTTCTAGGTGGCACAGTAGCCCTATTTGTGTTTGCATTTATACAAAATTATGAAGTAACTTTGCTTTTTCTCATTCCATCACAGTTTCAGTGTAACCTTCTCTGGGGTTGGTGTTCTGTGAAATGGCTTATGCTTAACAGGAGAATAGCATGGCTAGTGGTGAGGCTGAATACCAGCAAGGGCTCTTTTTTCTTTCTTTCACCGTATGAAAAAGCTCAACACAGTTGGAGATATGGGAGTGGGGGCAAAGATGGAAATAGAAATATGTGACTAATCAGCACATGGTTGGAATGTTCAGGTGGGTCCCTCCCTAGCCTGAGGAAGAGAGAGAAGAGTAAATAGAAGGCAGGAAGGGCCTACTGAATGGCAACCATGTTTAAGAAAGGAAAAAGACCGGGGAA
>NW_023224681.1:0-2613 GCF_002007445.2 Ailuropoda melanoleuca | reverse complement strand
TTTAAGTCTCCTACTCCTCCACCATCTTGGACTCCTCTCTGCAGAATGTAGTCTTGGAGAGGCTCACCTGATTGCCCTTGTGGGCTTGTATATCTTTTCCTAAGAGTGCCTTGCCATGGAAAAGGGTTTAGAAGCTCCACCCTATATAATCATCCCCACATATGTTTGAAAATCAACTACCTATGACACTTTTCCAGGCTCCTTTTGTCAGGTTTAAATAACCCCAATATTTCCCTCCATTCTTGCTACGTCTTCTTTTCTAAGCTCTTTATCCTCATGACAGCTGTCCTCTGAACTGCCTCCTCTAACTTCTCATGTCTTTCTTAAATTGTGATGCCCTTTATTTGACACCCCTGGCCTAATACTGTTAACCTGATCGTCTGGGAGAAGGTAGGACAGCCTTCACCCTGGCCCAGCAGAGTCTCCTTTCAATTATGCAGGAACAGGTAACCTGCCTGGAAGATCAAATCTGCCAAGAGGCACCACTTCCTCCTCATCCTGACATGCAGTCCCAGCCACATTTTCATTTAATAAATATTTACTTTTGGCAACCAAGAGATACAAACACTTTTAAGTCCTGGTCTCTGTCCTTAAGGACTTCATGGTGCTATTCTACCAAAAAACCCTCTACTGGCTGAGTTACACAGGTACATGGGACAGGTGTCCTGCTGCATTTGTGAATTGCCAGGTGATCTCTGGAACAGATGAGCAAAGTGACAGGTACTGTGGGTCGCAAATGTTCAAACACATCATGCTCCTTAGAAAGGCAGCTCTGCATGTCTAACCTCTCCAATTTTCTGATACAAATTGATTATTCTTTGAGAATAAGATAGTCAAAGAATGGCTTTTCTCTTTTAAAAGGGCATATGTGGGCTAGATATCCTTAGGTACATTTATGTGCCTTGAGTTAAAACTTTTTTCAGAACCTGGTAGAAGTTCCTTCAAAATTTAAAGGAACAAGACGTTAAAGGTACATCTCTCTCTCTCTCTCTCTGATCTCACCAAAAATAACCCCAACTGATATTCAGTAGGGGAGGTTCACAGCACTTATCCTCTCTACACTAACATCAAGTGTGAATGATTTGCTAATTTTTAAAGAATTTTACTGGGAGCAACCTCACAATCAGCAACCTCACAGTCAACCTCACAATAAGCAGGACAGGTATTACTATGTCCCTATTATGAAAGAACAAAACTGAGGATCACAGAGGGCAAGTGACTTCNCAACCTCACAGTCAACCTCACAATAAGCAGGACAGGTATTACTATGTCCCTATTATGAAAGAACAAAACTGAGGATCACAGAGGGCAAGTGACTTCTGTAGATCACTAAGTTGCAAGTAGTGGAGCACTGACAATGAAATCCCTGGTGCTCTCAATCCCCCTAAGGGATTTCTTAAAAAGTCACCCTAGTCCTACAATTAAAGCAGCTGTGTGGCTAAGAATATCCATTTTGTCCATTAAATGCTGGCATGTTTGTGAAGAAAAGTTCTTTTGTTATCCTATCACTCCTTTAGGTACCTTTTCCTTTTCACTCTTGGCACCAGTGTCTTTATAGGTTCTCTCCACTGCCCTCTGAAAACCTGCTTTCAAGAACCATTTTACATATGACTCTCAGTAAGGTGGAAGTGAATAACAGAAGTTTAAAATGCCATCCTTCTCAGGAATACATTTCCCACAGTTTACATACATCTAACCCCTAAGCCTTGTAATAAAGCTTTCACATGAGCATCTCAGGCAGCCATCCGGAGGTGGCAGAGATGGCTTTTGGTAGAGTGAGATCCTCTCACAACCCCATGACATCTTCCCAGCTGACCTGTGTCACCACATAAGTCTGGTCCTGGATTTTATACTGCACTTGGTTGCATTGTCTCCAAGGAGGAGTATTTTCCAAAAGTTCTAGTAGAGTAATATGCTTCTATTTGAAGAGACTCCATATAGATAAGTCTAGATAAGCCATTGGTTTAAGATTTTCATATGTTCTCCATTTTCTAGGGACAGTCCTCAATGCTCGCTCATTCCCATCCTCATCAGTGTCCCTGGGATGAGCCACATGGGGACAGCTGTTTTCAGGATAGCAAAAGGCCTAAAGAACAGATTCTGGGACAAGATCCTTTTAAACTGTATTGACAACAGTAGCTAGCTGTAAGACGTTTCTCATTCACACACCAAACTTATTGAACTCTACCACGTAGTAGTTCTAGTAGAAACATCAACAAAACAAGGTATTGCCTCAGCCCTTGAGCGGGTCATAGTTTAGTGAGACCTGCAACCATTAAAAGTGATATGAACTGTAAAGGAAGTAGGAATAAGAACACAATGAAAACACAAATAAAGGAGTAATTAATTCTTCTGCCAGGAAGGAGAAGAGAGAAGGGTCAGGGAAAATTTTATAGCTGATGCCAACTGAGATGAGCCTTGTGAGGTATTCAGCACTTCTTCCTCTCCCTCTTCTCTTTCCTCCTCTCCCTCCTCTTCCTTCTGTAGACTTTATTTTTTTTAGAACAGTTTCAGGTTCACAGCAAAACTGGGCAGAAAGTGCAGAGTTCCCATATGTCCCTTTGCCTCCCTACCACACACACACAACCTCCCCCACTCTCAATAATCCAGGGG
>NW_023224680.1:8320-8604 GCF_002007445.2 Ailuropoda melanoleuca | reverse complement strand
GGTGTCCCAGCTCTGATGACTGCCAGGCCCCACAGTGTGGAGCTGACCCGTGGCACTTCCTAGAGAGCCGGGCCCTCCGGCTCCTGCCCACTGCGGCTGCCCGTGGGGGTGAGGGGCCGGCCCAGCCCGGGGAGTTAGACTGGCGCTGGTTTTTAGGCCTGGGATCTGAGGGCTGTCCAGGCAAGGCCTTGGAAGGGAGGAGGGCCAAAGGAGCCGGCCAGAGGGAAGCCCGGCTTCAGGCCAGGCAACCTGAGACCATGCAGAGAGGGAGGGAGTTCTGCCGA
>NW_023224680.1:4858-5408 GCF_002007445.2 Ailuropoda melanoleuca | reverse complement strand
CTCGAGCGGGGGCTTCTCCCAGAGGCTCAGGGGCCTTCCAAGCCCCGAAGACCTGTGCCCTACCCTGTCCACCTGCAGGGCCTCGAATGTGGGAACTGTGGGTCGGAGTTGGTGTGCAGAGCTTGGCTTGGGGTCAGAGGCTCCAGGTCAGACCCCTCAGCTCTGTGTGGCCTTGTGCATTTATGCTCTCTGAGCCTCGGTGGGCTTCCAAGGAAAGGGAATAGGCAGAGCCCCCATTTGTAGGGCGGTGTCAGGATTCAATCACCCACAAAAGAGCTGCTCTTGAGTATGTATGCCTGTGTGCATGTGTGTACCTGTGTGTGTGTGCATGCATGTATGCCTGTGTGCATGTGTGTGCGTGTCCTGTATGTGCATGTGTGTGCATGTCCTGTATGTGCATGTGTGTGCGTCTGTGTGTACCTTGTGTGCACGTGTGCATGTGTGTGCCTATGTGCATGTACATGTGTGCCTGTGTGTGCACGTGTGTACCTGTGTGTGTACATGTGTGTGTCCTGTGTGTGCACGTGTGTACCTGTGTGCATGTGTGTGT
>NW_023224680.1:0-1186 GCF_002007445.2 Ailuropoda melanoleuca | reverse complement strand
GCCTGTGTGTGCACGTGTGTACCTGTGTGTGTACATGTGTGTGTCCTGTGTGTGCACGTGTGTACCTGTGTGCATGTGTGTGTGCACTGTATGTGCCTGTGTGTGCACGTGTGTACCTGTGTGCGTGTACGTGTGTCCTGTGTGTGCATGTATGTGTACCTGTGCGCATGTGTGTGCGTGTCCTGTATGTGCCTGTGTGTGCACGTGTGCATGTGTTCCTGTGTGCGTGTACATGTGTGTGTCCTGTGTGTGCACGTGTGTACCTGTGTGCGTGTACGTGTGTCCTGTGTGTGCATGTATGTGTACCTGTGCGCATGTGTGTGCGTGTCCTGTATGTGCCTGTGTGTGCACGTGTGCATGTGTACCTGTGTGCGTGTACATGTGTGTGTCCTGTGTGTGCACGTGTGTACCTGTGTACCTGTGTGCGTGTACATGTGTGTGTCCTGTGTGTGCACGTGTGTACCTGTGTGCGTGTACGTGTGTGTCCTGTGTGTGCATGTATGTATGCCTGTGTGCATGCATACGTGTCCTGTATGTGCATGTGTGTGCACGTGTGTACCTGTGTGCATGTGTGTGCACGTGTGTACCTGTGTGCATGTGTGTGCGTGTCCTGTATGTGCATGTGTGTGCCTGTGTGTGCGTGTCCTGTATGTGCATGTGTGTGCACATGTGTACCTGTGTGCGTGTACATGTGTGTGTCTGTGTGTGCACGTGTGCATGTGTACCTGTGTGCATGTACGTGTGTGTGCCTGTGTGCACGTGTGCATGTGTACCTGTGTGCGTGTACATGTGTGTGCCTGTGTGTGCACGTGTGTACCTGTGTGCGTGTGCATGTGTGTGCCTATGTGCATGTACGTGTGTGCCTGTGTGTGCACGTGTGTACCTGTGTGCATGCATGTGTGCACTTGTGTTTGTGTACCTGTGTGGATGTGTGTATATACACAGAATTATTCTCGTCATCACCATCATCATCATTTTCCGACAGCTGCCAGTGCATTCAGATCAGAATCTGGGGGAGGGCCAAGTCGAGGAGTGGCCAGGTGAATGAAGAAAGCGACTTGGAGGAAGGGAGCTGCCCCCTCCTCCATAGCCCTGTGGCCGTGATATGGCCCTCGTGCAGTGACAGCCAGGGAGACTCCCCATCTCAACGGGCGGTCTGGGACTCCTCCTCCAGGCAGGAGCCACG
>NW_023224679.1:0-3062 GCF_002007445.2 Ailuropoda melanoleuca | reverse complement strand
AGTCCTGTGGACTTAAGCTTTTATGAACACTTAAAAGGAAAATACTATTATTTCCCAGTAGTATGTCCTCCAGTCACTGCAGTTCTTTGAAAGATAATATCCAGAATTCCTGTTTCAGCTCCAACATGTAAACAGCTTAGAAATTGTCACTCCCATCCTTACAATAAGAAAAAGCTGGATAAACTTGATAAATGTTTGTGCACAGGATTTTGTGTAGACAAAGTTTTTAGATCAGTTGGTCAATACCTAGGAAGTGCAACTACTGGATTGTCATACTAAGACTGTATTCGGCTTTGTAAGAAACTGCCAAACTGTCTTCCAAAGTGCTGTTCCCATTTTGCATCCCTACCAACAATGAACGAGAATATCTGTTGTTCTCTATCCTGCTTAGCAATTGGTATTTACAGTTTTTTGGATTTCAGCCACTCTAATAGGTTTGTGGTGGTATTTCATTATTGTTTTAATTTGCATTTCCCTCATAACATATAATGTTAAGCACCTTTTCATATGCTTATTTGCTGTCTGTATATCTTATCTGGTGAGGTGTCTGTTAACATCTTTTACCTATTTTTTTTTTAAGATTTTATTTATTTATTTGACAAAGAGAGACAGCCAGCGAGAGAGGGAACACAAGCAGGGGGAGTGGGAGAGGAAGAAGCAGGCTCCCAGCGTAAGAGCCTGATGTGGGGCTCGATCCCAGAACGCCAGGATCACACCCTGAGCCGAAGGCAGACACCCAAAGCCTGCGCCACCCGGGAGCCCCTCTTTTACCTATTTTTAAAGTTGGGATGTTTGTTTCTTTATTGCTGCATTTTAAGAGTTCTTTGTATATTTTGGATACAAGCCTTTCATCAGATATACTTTGCAAATATATCATTTTCCTTCTGCCTGATGAGCTTCTTTTAACATTTCTTGCAAGGTAGATCCGCTACAATGAAATCTTTCAGTTTTTGTTGAAGAAAATCTTCATTTCTCCTGAATATCGAATTTTAGGTTGGTATTTTTTTTTCTTTTAATGCTTTAAATAGTTTGTTCTCTTCTTGCTTGCATGATTTCTGATGAGAAGTCCACTGTAATTCTTTTTCCTGTTCCTCTATAGATAACGTATTTTTTCCTCTGACTTCTTTCAAGATATTCTCTTTGCTTTGGCCTTTCTACAGTTAAATTGTGATATTCCCAGGTATAGATTTTTTGGTTTTTATCTTTCTTGGTGTTTTTGAACTCTCTGAATTTGTGGTCTGAGGTATGTCCTAATTTTGGAAAATTCTCATCATTATTACTTCAAGTATTTCTTTTGCCTGGTCTTTCTTTTCCTTCTGGTATTCCAATTTCATGAATGTTACACTTTTTGAAATTTCTCGCAATTCTTGGATTTTTAAATTTTCTTTCTTTCTTTCTTTCTTTCTTTCTTTCTTTCTTTCTTTCTTTCTTTCTTTCTTTCTTTTTTTCTGTTTTAAGGTCAGTTTGAGAGGTTTGTATTCACATATCTTCAAGCCTACTGACTCTTTCCTTGGCTGGGTCAAGCCTACTGATGCCTCATCAAAGGCATTCATCCTTTCCACTAGTGTTTTTAATTTCAGGAATTTCCTTTTGATTCCTTAGGGTTTCTGTCTCTCTGCTTACACTACCCATCTGTTCTTCCATCTTCTCTACTTTTTCCATTAGAACCCTTAACATATTAGCCATAATTATCCTCAGTTCCCTGACTGATAACTTCAACATCTGTGTCATATCTGATTCTGGTTCTGATAATTGCTTTGTCTTTTCAAACTGTGAATTTTTTTCTTACTTTTTGACATGACTTTGATATGACTTGAATTTTTTTTCCTGAAAGCCAGGCGTATTGGATTGGGTACTAAAAACTGAGGTAAATAACATGTGGGAACTTATGTTAATCTGGTGAGAGGCTGGCTATATTTAATGTTTGCTGTAGTTGTAACTGTCAGAGTGTTCAAATTCCTCTAGTGTCCTTGTTTGTCTTACCTATTGACTTTGGGGAAGATTCCTAAGTACTGCTCCTCAGAGAGAATCTATATCTTGCATCTCTTTCAGTGCTAATCCAGTTATACAGGATCCCTGTTTGTGTGGTCATAAGGGACAAAGGAGGATAAGTGTTTTATAATCCTCTGGTTAAGTCTCAGTCTTTCAGTGGGCTTGTGTCTCTTGTCTGTGACCTTCACAAGTTTTTTCCCCCCAGTGCTAGAGCTCTTTATTTCCCTCCTTTGCCTGGCTACAGTGTTTCAATTCTATTCCCCTGAACCTCTTACCTCTGTTGAGGATGTTCCCTACCCATGTTCCCATCTTAGGTGAGACAGGAAGGCCAGAGAGGTCTGGAGTGGGAGGAAAGCCCTTTCCCCAGATGACAAAAAGCTCACAAAATCTTTTCTCCTGTGGAGAAGGTCTTTATTATGGACAAGGTTTGGGTATATTTCACAATTAATACTCTTTCTCTTCCCCTGACAAGGCAGTGAGATGTTTGTAGGATTTTTATCTTGAGAACCAGTGAGATTTCTTGGGGTAAATCACAGAGAAGTTAGAGAGACCCCAAGGAGATTTTCACTGTCATGTCTCATGTCCAAATGTAACCTCCAGCAATATATCAAAATCACCATTCAAATGTTCTTACTATGTTATCACTCCATTGACTATTGCTCCATGTGTGACTCTCTCTTTACACCTATTTCTCCTGATTTGGGGGTAAGAATTTTCCCTCCAACCTTCATTCTTTGATGGATGTTAGAAAAGTCATTGATTCATAATTGCCAAAAACTAGAAGCAACCAGGGTATCCTTCAATAGGTTAATGGATTAACAAACTCCGATATATTTTGAACATTGGAATATTATTCAACAATAAAAAAGAATGAGCTATTAAGTTATTCGGTGAATAGATGAGTCTTAAATGCATTGTGAAAGAAGCAAATCTGAAAAAGCTACCTAATGTACAATTCTATTTGTATAACATTCTGGGGGAAAAAAAGTATAGAAATAGTAAGCAGAGCAGTGGTTACCATGGGGTTTGGGGCATGATTAAATAGATGAAGCACAGGGGATTTTTTTTTT
>NW_023224678.1:0-740 GCF_002007445.2 Ailuropoda melanoleuca | reverse complement strand
GGGGCAGCCCCCCCACTCCACCCCCCAGTGAAGGGGTGTCCCTGCTGGCCACCCCACTCCCTTCTTATTGTGCACCACACTGTTCCAGCGCTCAGGTTCCCTCAGAGACAGGCCACGGGGGTGTGGCCTTGCCAGGTGGGACTTGTGTCAGAGCCTTGGTTTCCTGCACTGTGGAATGGGCACACGGGTTCTCCAGGGGGTGTTAAAGGCAAGCATCCCGCCAGACCCTCCCCCTACCGTGCAAGTGTGTGTGGGAGCCTGGCGTCCTGTGTATTTGCAGACATTCAACAAAAAAGGAGAGGTTCCCAGCCGTATGTGCCCCGTCAGGGTCTCTGTCCCAAAGCACCACTTACCTAGTGCAGGGCCCCATCCAGACGGCGGGAGGGCCCAGCACAGCGCCCGGGCCTGGCTCCTGCCCTGCCACCCAGCTCCGCGGCTTCCCCTCCCCGGGCCTCAGCTTCCTCATCTGTAAAAGGGGCTAAGAAGGAAGGAGGGGGTGGGAAAAGAGGAGGAGGAAAACAGAAGGAGAGGGCGGAGGAGGGAAAGAGGAGGGGCGAGGGAGGAGGAGGATAGGGAGGACGCTGAGTGGGCCCAGAAGGTGCCCTGAACAGGGGTGAGGGTGTGTGCGCTGGTCTACTGCCTGGCACAGTGAGTGTTGTTAGTGAACGATCGTGCTCCCTCGGCGGAAGGGGTCGCCATGGAAACAGTGGTGCAGTTACGGGGCGAGTGTGCACCCCCAG
>NW_023224677.1:0-740 GCF_002007445.2 Ailuropoda melanoleuca | reverse complement strand
TTTTTTTTATATAATCACCTATTACAACTTAGAAAACTTCTTCAGCTATAATAAGACATTATGCCAACATTATTTTATTTTAATATTTTAATTGAATTTCTGGTATACCTTTAGAATTCTAAAACTCATCTATACCAAGATCAGACAAATGTATTCATTTTCTTAATTTTTATTATTTCACTTTTTGATACTTATTCCTTAGTATGGAATTTGTTATATTTTATAAAGTGTGTGTCTAGCTGTATTTTGTTTTTCCAGTAGTCTCTTATAAATTGATCTATATTTAATACAATTTTTTCATTAAACATATTAAGTATATTTATTTTATATTCTGTATCTCTTTGTAGCATTCTCTGTTACTTATATGATCCTAATCCTGGGGGTTAATTTTTCTGCTAAGTTATTCATTGGGGCCTTATTTTCTTGTGTGTTCCATGATTGTGTGTGTGTGTGTGTGCACAGATGTACATGTTTGTGTAAGTGTCCTAGTTTATCCTTTCAGGACCCTTGAGTTTATATAATCTCTGATACGATCTCTGAACTTGAGTAGTATCTAGAATTTGTCTTTTGTTCCGTAAAGCCATGCTCAGTGTTCTATTCTAGTTAATCAGAGTCAGTCAGCTCCAGGAAAGATACTGATTAAGGGCTAGGTTATTTCTTTAGAATCTCTTCTTCTCTCTCTTTTTTTAAATTTTGTAGTTTCTGATCTTCAAGGAGTTTTCCTTACATTTCGTCTGTCT
>NW_023224676.1:0-740 GCF_002007445.2 Ailuropoda melanoleuca | reverse complement strand
GGACTCCCCACAGAGCAGGGAGCCTGATGTGGGGCTTGATCCCAGGCCCCTGGGTTCATGACCTGAGCCGAAGGCAGATGCTTAACCGACTGAGCCACCCAGGTGCCTCTCTATTTTAATTTTTGAGGAACCTCCATACTGCCTTCCACAGTGGCTACATCAATTTACATGCCCACCAACAATACAAGAGTTCCCTTTTCTCCACATCTTGTCCAACATTTCTTATTTCTTGTCTTTTGATGATACCTGTACTAGCAGGTGTGAGATGATACCTCATTGTGGTTTTGATTTGCATTTCCCTGATGATTAGGAATGCTGAGCACCTTTTCACCTACCTGGTTGGCCATTCATGTACTTTCTTTGGAAAAATGTTTATTCAAGTCCTTTGCCCATTTTTAATTAATTATAAATTAATTATATATATTAGTTATTAAATATTTGGCTATTGAGTTGTATGAGCTCTTTATATATTTTTGATATTAACCCCTTATCAGATATATGATTTGCAAATATTTTCTCTCATTCTGTTGGTGCCTTTTCATTTTGTTGATTGTTTCTTTTACGGTGCCTAAGCACTTAATATTGGACTTTCGACCTCGACTATCACACTGTCTGACCACCCTTTTTTTATTTCTCTGTATTGCCTTTAACATCATCTTATACCATATAATCACTTATTTTACTGTCTTCTACCCCTCCCCTACAATGTAAGGTCTATGAAAACAGAGATTTTCTTTTTT
>NW_023224675.1:0-740 GCF_002007445.2 Ailuropoda melanoleuca | reverse complement strand
GAGAGAGAGAGAGAGAGGGAACACAAGCAGGGGGGAGCAGAGGGAGAGAGAGAAGCAGACTTCCTCTGAGCAGGGAGCCTGATGCGGGGCTCGATCCCAGGACTCTGGGATCATGACCTAAGCCAAAAGCAGACACTAAACGCACTGAGCCCCCCAGGTGCCCAACAATCTATATTTTTACTGTGAAATATACAGTGCGTATAGAGAGGAGTGTGCTCATTTGTCTGTTTTGAAGACCGTAGCCTCTTCCCAGACTTGGCAACAGAACATTGAGCAGAACCATAGCAGCTGCATACCTGTCCTCTGCGGCCATGCGTCACCCCCTCTTCGAGTCCTTGCTGTGTGCCAGGCACTGTTCCGAGTCAGACCCACAGTGAACATCCCCTCTGCCCCGAGGCCCTGACACGTGCCTGCAGGTGTGTGATGCCCACTGCCTCGCTCGGCGTGGGTGCTTGCTTACGGGTGAGCGCCCCTAATCCTCGTGGTGCAGGTGTCCTAGCTCGGTGTGTGGCTCGAGGGTCTTGCTTCCCTGGTCCACCTGGTCTGTCCTTGCCTGTGTGTGTGGCTGTCGCTCACAGGTGTGCATGCCTGTGTCGTGTTCCGGGCTGTGGCCCATGAGCCGGTCGCCCCATTCTGCAGCTGCTGGCCGTCTGAGTGGTTTCTTTCTTTCTTTTTTTTTTTTTTAAAGATTTTATTTATTCATTCGACAGAGATACAGACAGCCAGCGAGAGAGGGAACA
>NW_023224674.1:0-740 GCF_002007445.2 Ailuropoda melanoleuca | reverse complement strand
GTAATATATTGACATCTTTTGGCGTTCTGTACCTGGCACTAAAGAGCTTGGCTTACAGGGTGCAAAATAAATACTCGGTGCAAGTCACATAATAAGAGCATGTCACATCCACCAGATTTATAAGCCTGAGGATTTACTGACAGATACAGATATTTTAAAGGTGTTTTCATTTAGCATCTTACTAGTATCGTGGTAGATATATACTGAAAAGACCTGTTCACTGTACTCTTGGGAGGAGAATAAAGCCAAAAAAGTTTTGTGGGGTTTTTTTTTTGTTTTTTTTTTTGACAGCTGGCCTTTGTGCTCCTCTATTTTCACTATATCCTTTAGGGGATAAGATTTCTTTTTAATCCTGTCTAGATCAGCATTATTTTTCAAAAGATTTGTATTTGCTATATCAGACTAGAATGAAAACTCTAGACTTCAGTATCAACAACACTGAGTTAGAATTTCATTGGTGATACAACAAAGAGCTTTAGAGATCAAACTAGCAAAAAAAATAACAATAATTTCCTTGTTACAAACATTCAGAAAAATTTTAAATGCTCCTTGAATATAGCAGTTACATGAAAAGGACTTTGGAGACCCTTTGGGGGTGAATTAATACATGAAAAGCCCTGCTTGTAATAGCTGATGGTGCCCCCAAAATAGACGTTCTGTGGTAGCCCTTCTAGAACCATGAAATAAAGTAATCAGAGACATTCAGGGTAAGACTGATGAGCACAGCCCTGAAAAAAAAA
>NW_023224673.1:0-740 GCF_002007445.2 Ailuropoda melanoleuca | reverse complement strand
TTTATTTCTATCCAGTCTATTTTTTCTTTGTTCTTCAGTTGCATAATCTCTATTGCTCTATCTTCAAGCTTGCTGGTTCTTTCTTCTGCTAGTTCATATCAGCTGTTGAGCCCATCTAATCAAATTTTCATTATGCTCATCGTACTTTTTCTTAAAGATTTATTCATTTATTTTAGAGAGAGAGAGTCCACAAGTTCATAAGGGAGGGGCAGAGGGAGAAAAAGAATCCTGAAGCAGACTCCACACTGAGCACAGAGCTGGATGCAGGGCTCAATCCTAGCACCCCAAGATCATGACCTGAGCCCAAACCAAGAGTTGGCCACTCAACTGACTGTGCCACCCAGGCACCCTGCTCATTGTACTTTCTAATTCCAGAATTTCCCATTTGATTCATATATATAATTTTGTTTTCTTTTCTATTATTCTCTATTTGATGAGCCATTCCTCCACACCTTTCTTTACTTCTTTGAGCTTCCTGGAAGTCAGTCATTGTTTTTCAGGAAATTTTGGAAGTTTTCAGCCATTATTTTCTAAAATCTTTTTTTGCTCCTTTCTCAACTCTGGATTTCATGTTGTTCCAAAGTTCTTTGAGGTTTTGTTCATTTTTTTCATTCTTTTTTCTCTCCTTTCTTCAGCTTCCAAATTTCTCTCAGTCTAGCCTCAAGATCATTAACTCTTTCTTCTCCCACTTCAAATATACTGTTGAATCCATCTAAATGAATTTTTTTTTTTTGAGAGGG
>NW_023224672.1:0-740 GCF_002007445.2 Ailuropoda melanoleuca | reverse complement strand
GGAAGAAATGCGGAAAGCCACCAGAGAAAACTGCCAGAGAATAAAAGCCTCAAAAAACTGGTTCTCACTGAGCCCATCCCCCCACACACAGGTGGCAGGGCAACTCTGCCCAAACAGGGTTGCCTGAGTAACAGCATGACAGGCCCCTCCCCCAGAAGACAGGCTGGAAGAACAAGAGAACTACAACCCCTAAGGTCCCTATAAAACAGGTGCGTCTTGCTTGGGTTGTGGTTAATACTTTGGACTCTATACATTCCCTCAACCACCCCCCAACAGAATGACTAAGAGGGAGAACCCCCAACAAAGAAAAGAATCAGAGACTCTGGCCTCTGCCACAGACCTAATGGATATGGATATAACCCAGCTGTCAGAAATAGACTTCATAGTAACAATTATGAAGTTGATATCTAGGCTTGAGAAAAATATTAATGACAATATAGAATCTCTAAGGGCAGGAATGAGATCTAATCAGGCCAAACTTAAAAATGCTATGAATGAAATGGAATCTAAACTGGATACTCTGACTGCCAGGGTAAACGAGGCAGAAGAACGAACTAATGAGCTAGAAGATAAGATGATAGAAAAGAAGGAAACTGAGGTGGAGTGGGAAAAACAGATTAAAGCCCAAGGGATCAAACTGAGAGAGATTAATGACTCAATGAAACATTTCAATATCAGAATTATTGGGATCCCTGAGGGGGTGGAGAGAGAGAGAGGTCTAGAAGATATATTTGAGCAAA
>NW_023224671.1:0-740 GCF_002007445.2 Ailuropoda melanoleuca | reverse complement strand
GGAGCTGGATTCGGAAACCGCACCTTCCCAACACACTGGACAGCAGCTGCTGGATCGGCCGTTCTCGCTCCCCATTTCCAGGTAGAGATGCTCCAGTCCAACCAGCTGGGCTCCTGGCCAAGAGCAAAGGCCCGGCACCCATGGCCTGACCACAGGGATTTTACTCCCCAAAAGGGGGTCAGCAAAATAAAAAAGGCCAGTCTAGCATCTTGGTTTGGATCATTTGTTTACTGTGGGATGCTAGAAATGGACATCTTGGGGTTACTTTTTCTTATTTTACATGTTTGAATTTCAAAGCAGAAATCTTGTTCATGAGGTGACATTTGGGGGGCAAAACCCCCTCCCCCATCACCTAGGAGTGGGAAGGCAATAAGGATTTACTTTGCATGCCTGGCCTTGCTTTATTTCACCCTGGTTACCACCCACATCTTTCATCTTCCTACAAGGAAGGTTGCTGCCCACCAGCCTTAATCCTGATTGAATTATCCTCCCTCCCTCGCTGGATTATCTGCACATCCAGCTGGCAAAGGCCCTGCTCCGAGGCACCGCTCTGCTTGCTCTGGGGCCGTTTCCTTTAGGAGGGTCAGGCTGGGGCTGCCCGGGTGCCCCACAACCCAGCTGTGACCACCTGACCCAGCAGAGCTGATGGTGGAGGAGGATGGGCACCACCAAACTCTAGGGCAGTGATGGTCAACCCCGACACGTTCAAGATGGGTGGACCCCAACTCCCAGCATTCCCC
>NW_023224670.1:0-3728 GCF_002007445.2 Ailuropoda melanoleuca | reverse complement strand
ACAAAGCTGTGCAACTTTAATGATGAGATGCTCCAAGGACTTGTCTCAAAATGTTTTAAGGTTGTGAGTAATCAAAATCTAACCCAAACCAGCTTAAGCAGAAAGAGGCACTCTCCTGGCTAATAATACTGGACCCACAAGCTCAGATGATGGCATTAAAGCTCTGTGTCTCCATCTTGCCCGTCTTCTTTCCTTTATGTGGATTCATTCTCAGGCAGATTTTCTTCACAAAATTCTCAGCAGCTGTAGGCCCATATCGTCCCATATAAATCACCCTCACAGAGAGAAGGCAAAACCCCAACCTGGTTTCATCGTGGAGACTAAGTCAAGAGACTGCCCTGAAGACCCACTGGGACAGAATGCAGTCAAGCCTGGGACTCAGGCCCGCCCTCGGCAGATGGGTCACTCTCTCCCACACCAAGTGACAGATTGAGGGAGAGAAGATTCTTGAAGGGTCAATGGGCTACTATTACCAAAAGCAATTGACATTAGTTAAAATTCACTGATACCAAGAACAATTACCCAGTGCAACCTGATTTCTTGAGAAGATGGAAAAGTAAAAAGCCTACACCCACATAGCTAGGAAGTGCTAGAATTCTAGAATCAAGCTGAGATTCAAGCATTCTTCTATCATTCATCTGTGCTTTAGAATACTGATGGACTAAATGGGTGCTAGTATCCCTTATCACTCTGACATCCTGTGATTCTGTGACTCTGGAAGAGTAGGGGCTGGTAATTCTGAACCCAGAGCAAAATACCAGCAGCCTCAGGGCCAACTCCAATATTTAAAAGTTGTGTGACTTTGAGAAATTCACTTCAGCTCCTTGGCTTTTAGTCTCCTTATCCATTAGAAGAAATGATTAGTATTAATCAATAGCTTTTGGAATATTTAGTAGAGAAGCTTTTTTCATAAACTAAATATTAATAACCTTCAAATAAACAGTTCATGTATATTTAACTGATGTATGCTTAGATGCTTTATTAACACATCCCTGTTCAAAAAACCTTGCTCATCAATGAGGATGAAAGCTACCATAAGTTGTCACAACAGTACAATGGGACTGTGAATAGACCAAGTCATAGGTAGTACAGTGAATGGCCCCACAAGGTACCCCATCATCACTCCTGTTTGGGACATGGAGGTTGTACACCTGCTCTGAGAAATTACTTGTCATAGGATGTCACTTGTGCATTAGGTCAACAATTTGTGCTGATCAGAAAAGTGTCCAGTCAGTGGTTCAGAGGGAAACCCTGGTGGTGGAATTTACAAAAGACCTTCCGGGGGGAGAACAAGACCAAGATAGAGACATGGATGAGAACATGGGGAGCCTGACCAAGGAGTGGGCTGGAGCTGGGTGTCAGGAGACAGGCAGCATGTTGATTCCTATTTTTACTGGCTGTAAAAAAGCAGCCCTCATATGAGTTCTCTGGGTGTTGACTACCTGGAACTGGCAGAGTAGACTCTTTTCATCACATTTGCCTAGAAACAAATGCTTTTGAAAGTCACGAGTGCTTTCTTAAGATATGTTTGACTTAAAATGATTGCATTTTTAAACTCACAAGTGCTTTCCAAGATGCATCCTTCTTCTTTGTTAGGGAGTCAGCCTACAACACAAATCAAATGTGTGTGTGTGGGGGGGGGTTAACTTGCTAACTTCCTCTGTGAAACATGTGGGCTCACCAGAATGTGGTTGGAAAACTAGTAAACTAGATAATCCCTCTAGCTCTAAAGTGAAAAACATAATAAAAAGTCAGCTGTTCTCAAATTCTTAATGTCCACTGGTGACCAAGCTAAGAATTTTCTTATACCTAAATTTTTATTTATTTTAAGCAGATACACACACACACACACACACACACACACACAAGTCTTCTAATAATAGTCCTTATCTACAACCTAGAGGCACCATTCTATGTTTGCTATTACTAGTTTCTTCCCTTGTCAACTTTGTAAAAAAAAAAAAAACACACACACACAAAAAAACCTAACTACTTTTTTTGTTTTTCTTTTGTTGTATCTTCGGCTGAAAGGCAGATTGGGGGAAAGTACATATTTAAATTGGATTTGACCACAGCTCCCACAAAAACCCCACTTGGAGATTATGTCCTGTTGGTATGTCCTATTGCAACAGAAGGTGGTAAAGCACATATTTAAAGCTGCTCCCTGATTTATGGGAGAGATCTTAAGGGTGGGAGTGCCTTGGAGCAAAGGCTGTAATTTTTGAGTGTGCCGATTGGAAAGATAAGGGAAGATAGAAGACAAACCTCTGGTTACACAATAGTTTTTACGGCATTTAAACTGAGAATATTTCATCCACTGTCAAGGAAACAAATTGCTTAACCTTAATCTATGCAATAATTTCTCCCACACATAAATGCCCTTTCGCTATTAAATCAGGTCCTTCCTTTCCTGCAAATTTCAGCCCACAGCCCATTGTGTCTTGTCTAAGAGGCTTTGCCCTGTTTATCTCCCTCCACCTCCAGCATGCCTTTTCCCTGATGAACATACCCTCTGTATTACTGGGCACTCATTTTACATGACTCTATTAATCATATTATTCATAGTATAATTATCGCTTAGAATGTGTGTATTTTATTAACTAAAAAACCTTAAAATTATCTTTTAAGCTGCGGTTACATGGATGAGTCATCCTGGTTTTTGGCTGATCCTTGGGGTAAGGTGGCTAGCTCCCTAATTTCCATTTGTACCAGTGAAAATCTAAAGGAATGGAAGATTGNCTAAAGGAAGGGAAGATTAAATGATGTGCTTATATCTTCACTTTTTTGAGTACACCTTTCAGCCAAGAGTTGCACGTTTAATTTCTTTCCTATTAAAGTTTAGATAAAACTGTTGAATCTGTTAAAATATCATATTATTGATTCTTTCTTCCCTTTTTCTGAGAAAAAAAAAGCCTATGCTATGCACAATGTTAACATTTTACACATACTTTTATTTAACCTTCATAACAACACTGTGAGATCATTTTGTATCTATTTTGCATATGGAAAAATTGAGCCTCAAATTGAACTAACAGGACTGAGCTAGACTCAGCTACCATTTTGACTTTTTTGGTCTGACTCTAATATCCATGCTTATTCACTGCATCATGGTGCTTTCTGTGCAAACCAAAGTTATTTTTAGTATTCCAAACTTATAGTTCAGAAAAGGCACTGACTTAAGTAAGCAGGAAGTCAACACGAGTATTACTTGTCAATTGACATCCACTCATCAAGTGACCACAGATCCATTGTTTTCCTACCTGTAACCTCACTTTACTCAATGAGTTGAAGGAGGTGATATGTAAAATTTCCTCCAGTGGAAACAGTCTTAAGAGTGTGTGCCATTTCACTGAAAATTTTAGTTTAGACTCTTGTGACTATAGAGGGATCAGAAACAGGGGTGGGGCGGGGGGAGTGAATTCCAATCCCCATGAGTTTATAAACCGAATTTACTTTAAGATAATGAAACGACTCCACTTAGCAAAAGGCAGAAGAAAAGGGTGAGTCTCTGTGTGTACCTGACTCTGCCACTTCGCTACANCGCCACTTCGCTACAGAATTCCACACCCTCCTCCCCCACCCCCAGGGGCAAGTTTGAGAGTAAAGCACAAGGAGATAGTATCACCCATGTTTGCCTTGACACAAAGAGCCAGAGATTTTTCATTTATTATTTCACCTGGAGATAATTTTGTGCTACTACCGACTTAACTGTATTTATTTCTGCTTAT
>NW_023224669.1:0-740 GCF_002007445.2 Ailuropoda melanoleuca | reverse complement strand
AAAAAAAAAAGAAGTATTACAGGATGAAGGCCATGAAACCCTCAAATTACATTTAGATATTGGCACAAAAGCAGTAACAAATATGTATAGAAATAGAGAAGTCAAACTACCAACAATTAGCAAATCTAGGTGAATGATATATAGGTGGTGATTATAAAATTCCTTCAATTTTCTGTGGGTTTGAAATCTTTGAAAATAAAATTAATTGGGAAAGAGACAAGATATGACATGATGAACACCATCAAAAAACCCTAGAAACACTCTGAAAGTATTCAAAGGAGAAAGAAATAACTCCTAGAATGAGAAACTGGAGGAAATTTCAACAAGACTGACACATTTGTTCTGAGTCTTGAAAATTACAGAATTTTGAAAGGGAGACCTAGAAAAGATAGATAATCCATGGAGAATAATGATGTGAGCCTAACATAAAAAGACAATGTTCATTATTATTACTACTATTAACAATAATAGCTACATCTCATGACTAATGTGTTCAAAACACTAAAGGATTAAAAATAAGTTGAGATAAATTGACCAGGACCTTGAAAGAGTTAGTAACAGCTTTGCTAAGTTACATTAGGTGAGGATAATATGTTATTTGTAAACACAGGAAAAATCTAACCATCATCCACATAGACTATGACTAGCCCTCAAAGAAATCCCAAACATACCATATATTAAGTCAATGAAGCTAGAAATTGTACTGAATAGGTCAGTTAGTATTATCCTAACACTGATAT
>NW_023224668.1:0-740 GCF_002007445.2 Ailuropoda melanoleuca | reverse complement strand
AACTTAAGCAAGGGGGTGACTGCAGGTGCTGATATGCCTGCTACTATGAGTTTTACAATACAGATTTCACTCCCTCCCTCTTCCTTCTGCCCACAAGTAGGACAATACAACAGTGATTGCCTCTGGGCAATACCAAAGAGGTTCACTCCAGAAAGTCTCCCTCGCTCACTCACTTCCATTGTGCAGCTTCTTGAGTGTTCAGGGTAGGTGGAAACAAGGGAGTTGTGTAACACAGAGGAGAAAAATGATTGCTCCTGTTCGATTATAGGCTGAAGGTTCCAGAGTTCTTCCATGTTACTGTACAGCCTCAGGCTGGCTGGCTGTACTGTGGCTTTCCTGGATATTATTTTAGGCCTTCAGCATGAAGGCTGCAGATCTCCTCAGTCACCCGAACCCTCTGCTTTCTAGTCCTATGCAGAGTATGTTGGGTCCTTTTATTCTCTTCCTTGAAAAGCTTCAAACTGTAGGAGATTCCTTTATATTTTGAAATCTTCAACCTACTTTACAACTTCAAGCCAGTGGCAGTCTGATCTATGTACTAAACGCTAAAACAAACAAACAAAATAAATAAATAAGCATGTGTTTTGAGAGCCTTTGGTATCCCTCTCAGTTAGTCATTGCCCCGGCTCCACCGTATGAAACCTATGTTCCATTACACCAATTACTTTACCCTTCAGATGTAATTTCGTAGTTGTATCAGGTAAACACTGTAATTCATTTTCTCCTTATGTGTATATTAC
>NW_023224667.1:475-633 GCF_002007445.2 Ailuropoda melanoleuca | reverse complement strand
TTTAAGAAATCTATTTCTTCCTGTTTCAGTCTTGGTAGTTTATAGGTTTCCAGGAAGTCCTCCATCTCTTCTAGATTGCTTAGTTTTTTGGAATATAGCTGTTGATAAAAATTTCTAATAATCCTTCCAATTTCAATGTTGTTGGTCATGACCTCTCC
>NW_023224667.1:0-171 GCF_002007445.2 Ailuropoda melanoleuca | reverse complement strand
CCCTTAGGACTGCCTTTGCAGTATCCCATAGGTTTTGGACCGTTGTGTTTTCATTCTTGTTGGTCTCCATAAATTGTTTAAATTGATTTTTGAATTCCTCATTTATCGAGTCATTCTTGAGCAGGATGGTTCTTAGTCTCCAAGTGTTTGAGTTTCTTCCACGTTTTTCCT
>NW_023224665.1:0-740 GCF_002007445.2 Ailuropoda melanoleuca | reverse complement strand
TTAAAGATTTTTTTAAAATGTATGGTCCATGCACAAAATAGTATGTCACTGTGACAATATTTATAGAGATATGGGAAGATCTTCGTGTGTTAAAACACCACAAAGTGCAGAAGAGTGGGTAAATTATGTGTATGGACATCTGTCATTTGCCTCTCCAGCTCCACTCTTCCTCCTTCTCTAGACCGCTCTGGGACCAGGAGACTGGGCTGCCTTCTGCATCTCCCCTGCCCTCTGGTTTCAGTTTGAGTCAGCCTGTGGGCACATTAGCAGACGATCAGAGGGAGGGAGAAGAGTAGCTGCATCCCTTCACTGCAGGCTGACCTCCTATACAAGGGCCTTCTGCACCCTGCAGTCCCCACCACACATTTCTGCTAACTGCGCCCTCCCGTGGCCCCTTCAGGCCTAGGGGTGGGAACAGCACCCTGCCCATACTAGCTCCAGTACAGCACTGCACCCTGTTTTCTTCCTATACCCTGCCTTCATGAAAATCTCTTCAAATTAGCAAATTTGGGAATGTCATCTTTTTCCTGCTGGCACACTGGCCGATAGAGTAGGCTATCTTTGGGGTAAAAGAGGGAAAAACATAGGAATGCATATTTATATCTTCCTGTAAATGCATAACAAAACTGGAAGATACATGAGAAGCGAATGAAAGTAGCTACGTGGTGCGTGGGAAGAAATAGGCCAGTGCAGATGGGGCCAGTTGAGGGCAGACGGGGAGGGAGATTTTTCACAGTGTA
>NW_023224664.1:0-740 GCF_002007445.2 Ailuropoda melanoleuca | reverse complement strand
AGGAAGAGTGGAGACTTGGAGGCTAATTAATGGTCATGAAAAGTGAGCTAGATGAGACCTGATTTTTATGCAAGACAAATCTGAAGGTAAGGAAGACATGAAAGGAGGAGCATATAAGGATGACAGATTGAGGTTTAAGATTGAATCAGGGTTTGGAGAGTGCTGCTTCTATAGCATAACAGCAGACAGCTGGAAATTCCCTGATAAGATTCAGGGTGAGAGAGAGGGAATTGAGAATCCTTATCAGAGAGCTAATAATGAAGTCATGAGAGTAGATGGACTGACCCAAGGAAAGAAGAAAGCCAGCAGAAAGAGGAAGCCAAGAGGGAAAACTAAGGGAGATGCCTGTGTCTTCTGGTGGGTGAAGAGCCAGCAGCATAGGCACAGAGTATGAATGTGACCAAAGACAGGTGACACCCTGAAGATGGCTGTGCCACAGAGATGAGGTAAATGGACTGACTCTTCAGGACTCTGGAACCACATTACCCACTAAGAATTGCTTCTTAGTTGTGCGTCAAGCAAGTTCCTTGATCTCTTAGTGCCTCCATTTCCTCATCTGTAAAATAAGGTAATAATAACGCTAATACAATAGGGTTATTGTGAAAACTAAATGAGCTAATATATGTGAAGTAATGAGAACAGTGGCTGTTACATAGAAATAGTATATAAGTGTTAGTCATTATTTTGTTACTTTCTAAAAGTCTAAGAAAGCAAAAACAAACTATACAGTCATCCACTTA
>NW_023224663.1:0-740 GCF_002007445.2 Ailuropoda melanoleuca | reverse complement strand
GCTTCCAAGTCTGTCTTAGGCTTTCTCTGACCCTGACCGGGATGTTTCTGGCAGCCCCAGGAGCCCCTGCAGGCAATGCTGAGACTGTGCAAGGCTGCCACGTCCCGCTCGTCAGGGCCTGCCTCGTCGGGAGCGGGCGTCTTCCCCCCACCTGAAGCCCTTTCTGGATTTCAGGTTCTGTGCTTCTGCCCTCCCCCGAGCTTTGCTCAGCAAAGGCTTTGCGGGTGGTTTGTACTGTTGTGCATAAATCCAAACTTACAATGCGTACCGCGTCGGTAACTCCTGACAGGGTAACTTCAAATGCAGGCCGCACTGAGCTGTGTCCACGTGCAGCAACCCAGCCTCTCTTTTTGGTGGAGGGCTGAGGGTCGGGGAATGAGGGAAGGGTGACCCGGGGCATCAAGTGCTTGCAGAATCTGCTCTGGGGGAAGCCCTGCTGCACTCACATCTCGGAAGTCCTTGGCAAGGTCTGGGCCCCCACAAAGGACGTGGGAGGGGAACGGCCTCAGCCCAGGATGACTTCATTGTGGAGACAGAAACTAATTCCTGTCTAAGTGGGAAAAGGCTCTTTAGCTGCGGTAAGAGGCTGAAATCTGATGAAAAGGCGAATAGATTCAATCTTCCTTGTTCCAGTCACCTGGGACTTCATCAGACTCAAACCGATTAGAAAAATTCACATTGAAAGCATCGTTTATAACAGACCAAAATCGTAGAAAACATTTGACTTGGAGGGAGGGAGG
>NW_023224661.1:0-740 GCF_002007445.2 Ailuropoda melanoleuca | reverse complement strand
TCATACTATTTAAAAGAAGCAAGACAGTAAGGTATACTGCTTTCCTTGCCATGTAAAGGCTAACTGCTTTTGATCCTTTTCATTATCAAAAATTAAGACAGCAGACAGTAGCATTTTCCAAATTACTACCCACATACCAAGTGGCAGAAACTGTGTTAATCTTCTCAGTGAAGATGACACTTGAGACAGCTGGGATCTGACTACCCTCTCATTAAGTTCTCTTTTATTCTACAACCATCTGCCACAATCCATTTTTCAGGGTCGCACAGATAAAAAGGTATGATAGTGACTATCACCCTTTTAATCTTCATCTTGCATCTTTTTATGTCTTCAGTTGTGATATGAATATATCTATTTTCTCAAGGAATGCAATATTTCTTCTTGGCTATGGGGTGAGGAGGAATGACGGGAAAACCATTTCAGAAGTTTCCGTTTAATAAGACATACCGTAATACCCACAGATCAGGAAACCAAAGCAAAGGGTCCGCTAGATGCTAAAAATGTCTATTCCAATTATACATTTGGGATTCAAGAAAATAACCACAGGATGAATCTGCTGACTCAGTGAAACCACAGTTGAGATAATCTCAGGCCAAAATTTACTTATCAACTGACCTCCAGGATCCTTCAACCTAATTATAGGGTCCCTGTTGTTTTTCTCCACTCCAGATGTAAGTGTAAGTTCAGACTCAATGGCTAACAATTCTAGAAACATTTATTTCCCCACTGCATAGAAAGGA
>NW_023224660.1:0-740 GCF_002007445.2 Ailuropoda melanoleuca | reverse complement strand
TCCATTTTTAAAGGAATAAAATGTTTAAAAAATAAGATATTCATATGCTACTATTTGGAGTGTTATCTTTTGAAAAGGAAAGCAGATGTTGGTGCCTGCCCAAGCATATTGATCCAGTGGACTGCTCTAGGCTATTATCCAAAGCATACAGTCATGTGGAATTCTATATACTCATACCGTAAGAGCATTTTATGTATTTCAGTAGACATATAAAGGATTTCCAGACAATGAGTTCAGTAGGTTTGACCTCTCTGAGATTACATTGGGGAGAGGGGAAAGGCGATGTTCATTTGAGACGTCCATTACTCCGGGGAAATACAAAGGCTCTTCTAGAGAAACTATCAGTTAAGTAGTGCACATACTAGATTAAAAATCCCAGGTTAAGCTCGCTTCAGAAAACGGCAGAAATTCTAAGACAGACTGTTAGGAGGCCCGAACACTGTCAGTACCACTTCCATTTACCTTTCCTGCCAACTTCCATTTTTCCTTTCAAATCAAAAGCTAAAGTAAGACACACATTTGGGGGAAAGTTGTCAAAATTCATTTTATGGAAATGTGCTACTCACAGGATCCTTTGATCAGCAGCAGTATCTTTTGAAATTGAAATTGAATAGATTATATGGTGATCTGCCTCTTCTCTCCTCTGAGTTCAGCTGGAAATAAATTGGAAATGCACGTGAAAAATACAAACTCCTTTTCAGTTTGAGCTTCCCTAATGTTGGTTTTACCCCACCTTCGAG
>NW_023224659.1:0-2027 GCF_002007445.2 Ailuropoda melanoleuca | reverse complement strand
TAGGTTTCACTGTCCGCAGAAAAGGCAAAATAAAACTATCACAGTTCATGTATGTATACACACACACACACGCACACACACACAGAATAAAGATCCCAATAAAACTTAAAAAAAAATGAAGTAGAAACTACAGAGTTTGTTGGGTTAGATCTATTCTAAAATTAAAGAGGGGTAGAAATTAGTAGATTTCCCTAAAGGAAGAGAAAATCTTAGTCTGTGTTCCAGGTAAATTCCTGAATTGTTATTTAGTGACTTATATTCACCGTTATTAAAAAAATCAGGAAAGCTGAATGTTCTTTGTATTTTTCCTTTTTTTGTGCCAAGAGCTTGGTTAGGTTTTTGGTTTGAGGGCAGCTGGAAAATCGGACGTTTCAGGACAAATGCTTTTCTAAGCTTGGAAAAGCTTACATTCATGGAAGACCTTGTATCAGGAGACTCAGAGAGACAGTAGAGCTACTCTGGGGTGAGTGGAGGGGAGAGTAGACTGATGAAAGCCAGAAGATGAAGAGGTAAGAGAAGAGAGGGGAAGAAAAGGGACTACTAGGCACAGGGGTGGGATGGGAGAAGAAGGACAAGAGAAGGTGCTACCTTTATGGTTCTCTGCTTTCCTTTGAGTAGTAAAGGACAATGGGTGAAATTAATTTTAATAATGCATTTTAGTTCATCTAACATATTAAAAGTATTATCATTTCAACCTGTGATCAATATAAAAATTATTAATCAGGTTTTGATACTTTCATCATAGTAAGTCTTCACTATCAAGTGTGTATGTATAACCCACATAACACCTCAGTTCAGACTAGCCACTTGTTAATAACCATGTGTGGTTACTGGTTATTTTATTGGACCACACAGGTCTTTGTGACAGATATCTGAATTTTTAACTCTTGAAGCTACCCTAAAGATTATTCTTAATCTTAAATTATCACACTTTAAAAGTGAAATATAAACAATATTTAGAGAGGTTCAGCAATTAGTCCAAGGATATGAGCAAAATAACTCAAATCTGAGAGTCTGGGGCTATTATTACACAAATGTCTTCAATCCTGGAGTAGTGACACATTTGCTTCTCCTTCATGGGAAATGCTACCAAATATCCGTCCTCCTCTTCTTTTTAATAACTCAACTATAATATTGGGGGGGAGAGGCAGTAATATGCTTAGTCATTAACCTACATTTCTCAGCTTCCCTTGTGTAGGGTTGTTCATGAGATGAAGTTGTCCATTCTGGACAATGGATTAAAAGCAAAAATGTGAAAGCAATTCCAGGGTGAATTTCCTTGTGAAATTATGTCTCATCTCTTGTTCTTTACTCTTTTCTTTTTCTACCTGCCTATAATGCAGACAGGGGACTAGAGGTGAGACTGCCATTGCACGACACTGAGGTGACCATGGGAATGAAAGCCATATTCTATCAATGATGGATAAGAGAAACAGAAGGGGAGGGTCGATGACACAGAGCTGGTGTGTCAGTCAGAGACCGTATGCGATCAAAATTTTATTATGCGAGCATAAGCCCTTGTATGCAGAGCTGCAGCATCGGCACATGGCACAATGTAATTCTTGAGTGATATTTTCATTTCAAACATAATTAAATTATGGCAAGATCAATAGACTTTTAAGGTAAAAATTTCAATAAAATACTGACCAATTCTCAGTAGGGTAATATTTATTAGTAAATAGGCCAAACAGAGGAACAAAATAGAAATAAGAAAAAGAGAAAGATGTATTGTTTCCCCTTGGTAATGTATGGTCCTGAAAATAATTTTTTTTAACCCTCTCCATTACTGGAACAGAATATGTTTATATCACAGCAGCGTTACAGCATTACGTTTGTGGACATCAACACCTATTAAAATGGGGAAATGCTGTCTTCCGGATTAATAATGTACTAGGAGTTATGAGATCTTGGTTCTTTTCCTGGTTCTCCCACAAACATGCTGTCTTTTGACAATTCGAGTAGCTTCTCTGTAACTCAGGTTCTTCATCTATAAAGTAAAAGATGAAGGTAGTGGAATCCTGAATTCC
>NW_023224658.1:0-740 GCF_002007445.2 Ailuropoda melanoleuca | reverse complement strand
TGATTGCCCACACCAAGTATGCAGAGATTAATCAACACCAATTCCACCTTGAACTAGGGATATAGCCCCAAGGCATAATATTAACAATGGTATGAAATAAGAGCAAAGGAGGATTCAGGGAGCAGGCAGAAAATGAACAATCAGAGAAATAGTAAGAGAACTAGAATAGAGAATTATTACAAAAGACAGAGAACTTAGGCCATTGGGAAGGTTTGATTATCAAAGACAGAAGTTGAACAGAGTATGAGTAAGATGAGTACTGAGCAAAGGCCATCTGATAGTTCAATTTAGTGGACACCAGTAATGGTAGTGAGAGCAGTGTTAGTAGAGTTCAAGTCAGAATACACTGTATTTAAGGATGAACTGAGAGGCAGGGGGCAGAGAGGAATATACAGCAATGCACTGGTAATGTTGTGGTTCAACTGGGTGAGTACATAGGTTCCTTTGTATAACAAAGGATGTTATATTAAAAGTGATATTAGGGGACAAATTACAACTTTAAAAAAGCACAAGTTAGAGCTGAGGAAGAAAGGATAGCAATAAAATATTACTCTTGAGATTTTCATTAGTGAAAGGAAAGAGTGAGAATGAAAGCTGATTGGGGTAGACTTGATGAAAGAGAAGTGCTACAATGTGGAGACTTACCTATGCTGAACGGAAGGAACCAGTAGATGGGGAGACATCAAAGATAAGAGAGATAGGCAATGGTTGATATAGAATATGCTAGGGGGAGCACGGGG
>NW_023224657.1:0-740 GCF_002007445.2 Ailuropoda melanoleuca | reverse complement strand
TCCCCTCCCTCCGGCCTTTCCTGCTTCCACCCCCCCGCAACCCCCGCCCTCCTCTTTGTTGTCTCCTACCTGCTGGCCAGGCTCTGCCTGCAGTGCTGCCTGAAGGGCATCAGGTGGTAGTTCATGGCGTCCAGCAGCAGCTTCTGGCAGACCGGGTCGGTGCGCATGAAATCCACTGACTGGACCCGCTCCACCAGCTCCGGGGCCGGGATGAGCGCGAAGCGGAGGCGCTTCATGAGGTCGGGCGCGTACTGCATGCGGGTCTCGCGGTCGTGCTCCAGCCACAGCACGGACATCTGGAAGAGCGCCAGCTCCGACTCCACGGGGGGCGGCAGCGAGTCCAGCAGGGCGCGCATCTCCTCGAAGTTGAGCAGCAGCACATCCTCCACCAGGTACTTGTTGGCCAGCTTCTTGGTCTCCTCCAGGCCGTGCAGCGCGGCGATCTTGCACACCTGCTTGTAGTTCTGCACCGAGATCTGGTCGTTGAGGAACTGCACGCAGAGCTTGGTGACCTGGGGGATGTGCAAGATCTTGCTGACCGACAGCACCTCCTCCACCGTGTCCAGGGAGAGGGTCACGTTGGCCGTGTAGAGGTACTCGAGCACCAGGCGCAGCCCGATGGAAGAGCAGCCCTGCAGCACCAGGTTGTTGATGGCCCGGGGACTGGTCAGCAGCTTGTCGTCGGGGGAGGAGGAAGGAGTCCCGGGCTCCTCCTGCTGCGGCGGCTGCTGCTGCTGTGG
>NW_023224656.1:0-740 GCF_002007445.2 Ailuropoda melanoleuca | reverse complement strand
TATATTTTGTCTAATATTAATAGCTGCTTCAGCTGATGTTTGGTTTTTGTTTGCATGGAATATTTTTTTCCTATTCTTTCACTTAAAACCTGCTGTGTCTTTGGATCTAAAGTGAATCTCATAGAGAGCATACAGTTGGATGATTTTTGCTTAATCCATCCTGCCAATCTTTACCTTTGGATTGGAGAGTTTAGTCTACTTCTATTTAAAGTAATTACTGATAAGAAAGGACTTACTTCTGTCATTTTGCTGTTTGTTTTCTTTATGTCTTTTATCTCTCTTGTTCCTCAGTTCCTCCAATTCTGATTTCTTTTGTGTAAAATGGGTATTTTCTAGTGTGCCTTTTTAATTCCTTTGTTGTTTCTTTGACTACATTTTTAGAGTTGTTTTCCTAATGACTGTCATGGGGATTGCAATTAAAAACTGAGTTTATAACATCTAGATTCAGACTTCAGATTAATACCAAATAAATTTTAACAGTATACAATATACTATATGCCTCTTTCCCCTCCCCACTCTTCTTAGAGATGTTATGGTCACAAATTACACATTGTGTGCCCATCACTATAGGTTTATAATTGTTTTATGCAATTGTCTCTTAAATAAGGTAGTAAAAAAGAGGAGTTACAAACAGAAATAACATCAGAACTACCTTTTATATTACATACATAGTTATCTTTACTGGTGTTCTTTATGTATGCACATACATTAAAGTTGCCATCTCCTGTCCTTTCATTTCA
>NW_023224655.1:298-514 GCF_002007445.2 Ailuropoda melanoleuca | reverse complement strand
TGTGCAAGTACCATGCTGTCTTTGTGATCACAGCTTTGTAGTACAGCTCGAAATCCGGCATTGTGATGCCCTCAACTTTGTTTTTCCTTTTTAACAGTTCCTTGGAGATTCGGGGCCTTTTCTGGTTCCATACAGATTTAAGGACTATTTGTTCCAGTTCTTTGAAAAATGTCCTCGGTATTTTGATCGGGATAGCATTGAAAGTGTAGATTGCTC
>NW_023224655.1:0-175 GCF_002007445.2 Ailuropoda melanoleuca | reverse complement strand
AATATAGGTCCTTTACGTCTCTGGTTAAGTTAATTCCAAGGTAACGTATGGTTTTTGGTGCTATTGTAAATAGGATGGATTCCCTAATTTCTCTTTCAGTCTCGTTATTTGTGTATAGAAATGCAACTGATTTCTGAGCACTGATTTTGTATCCCACCACATTACTGAATTGTTC
>NW_023224654.1:0-740 GCF_002007445.2 Ailuropoda melanoleuca | reverse complement strand
GAGGGCTCAGGCATAGGAACTAGGCTCTACCAGTCACACACCCCAGACTGACTTAACCAGGAAGTTCAGCAAAACTCTCTGCTTCCATCAAAGGTGATGGCAGCCAACTTAATCACAATGGAATGTAGCACATCAAGCATGTGGCTTTCCCCAACTCTCCTCTGTCTCCAACTTTTCTCTTTGTGCTAAACATAGAGACACAAGGCCAGCTACAAAATTTGCAGGACCAGTGCAAATCAAAATATGGCCTTTTGTCAGAGAGGAAAAGTACACTTAAAGGTACATGCAAAGCATTTTTTCATGCCTTCTGTGCTCTGTCAACTGATGCTGCTTCTTATTTGCTATTTAATAGCATTCTAAATATAGTGAAATTAAAATGTTAAAATTTTAGCATACATTTTACCATTCATCTTTAGGTTGTGAATGCCAGCTTTAAATGCAAATATCAGAGTATTTAAGTTGTATGTGATATCACCAGAATCACAAGATTCATATTTTGCAGCTCATCCTCAGAAGGAGCCTTCAGCTGGCAGGAAGAGACAAAAAGCAGCCAGAACCAGGAAAGTTGGAAGAAGGGAGGACCACTCCAGCCACAGAGCCTTGAAGTGGAGATCAACACGGCATTCAGGTGCCCACCTCCCCACGTGGGGCATCTGTGTTCCCTCCAGTCTCATGACTGTCAAGATCCCCTGGCACCAGCTCCCAACCCATCGCTATCCTTGAGGGCGTGGTGGGATCTG
>NW_023224653.1:0-740 GCF_002007445.2 Ailuropoda melanoleuca | reverse complement strand
GCATCACCATCATTCCTGCTGATTCAAGGGCTAATTTTGCAAGTGTTGGCAGGAGGGCAAATTGATGCACTCAGACATTTGATAAAACTTGCAATAGACCCTAGAGATCTCATTTCATAGGGAATCTAATATGGTTTTACTAAACAAATCTCAGGAAGCAACATGCTTAGACAAAGTATGACTTTAAGTTACTATAAAAACGAATGAGCAAGAAATGAAAACATATGTCCATGCCAAAACACGTACAGAAATAGCAGATTTATTCATAATAGCCAAAAAGTAGAAACAACCCAAATATTCAACTGATCAATGTGTAAATACAACATAGTATATCTATACAAGGGAATATGTTTGCTGTAAAAAGAAAGAAGTATTGATACACGATACAACATGGGCGAACCCTGAAACATTACGATAATGAAAGAAGACAGATACAAAAGGCCACATATTGTATGATTCCATTCATATGAAACATCCAGAATTGACAATCCAATAGACAAAGTAGATTAGTGGTAACCTAGGGTGGGGGCAGGAGGAATGAGAAGAATGAAGGGTGAATGAAGCCTACGGGAAAGAGTTTCTTTTTAGAATAATGAAAATGTTATAAAGTTGATGGTGATGTTCTAAAGTTGATGAATGCACAACATTGTGAATACACTAAAAGCCACTGAATTGCACACTTTTAATGGGTGAATTATATGGTATGTGAATTGTCTCAATAAAGTGGCCTTAAAAAAAAA
>NW_023224652.1:0-740 GCF_002007445.2 Ailuropoda melanoleuca | reverse complement strand
GAGTGTCTGGTTTGGGCCAGTTCTTTCCAGGAGTTTGACAGCTTTACGCACGTGCTAATGCTTCTCGTGTAACCTCGGGTGCTTTTTCATGGTCAGAGGGAAGCTCTCTTGAATTTAAGAGGTCAAGATGGTAGAGCGGGGAATCTGGTACAAGGGGGAAAGTAAAAATTACTACTCCCTTCAGGAAGCTGTCATATATTTTTTAGCCCTGGTGACCATGGCAGCGAGGAGGACTGTGTCTTACACGTCTGTGCTGCCCCAGCACTTAGCATAGCACTTGGGGCCCACGGTCAGGGCCAGAAATGTGTGTGAAATGAATTAATGGATGAAGAATGAATGAATGAATTTCAGACTGTCTTCTCCATGGCAAGAGAGCTGGAGAAAGACCACCCTCAAAACTGAGGTCCTGGGGCCCCTGGGTGGCTCCGTTGGTTACGTGTCCTACTCTTGATTTCAGCTCAGGTCATGATCTCAGGGTCATGGGATTGGCGCAAAGTCTCCTGGTCCTTCTCTCTCTAATCCTCCCCACTTGTGTGGTCTCTCTCAAATTAAAAAATAAAATCTTAAAAAAAAAAAAAACAAAGAACTGAGGTCCCATCCCTAGGAGAACACAAAATTAGAGTCTGGGATACAGAGACCAAAGTTGGGATTGATATTGTGAACTTAAGACACTCTGTTCAAGAAGGACCTTGATTGTCAATGCAAATGCCATCTTGATTACCCTAAAAACATATCAAAGC
>NW_023224651.1:0-740 GCF_002007445.2 Ailuropoda melanoleuca | reverse complement strand
AGGTAACAACAAGTCTGGAAGGTGAAGGAAAGACCTTCTTGTTTGGAAGATCTTGGAAAGACCTTGCTGTTCCAACACTGACTTATGGTGTCATCCTTCCCACCGTCACTCCCATACATGAGGATATCTGATGGATTTCTAATGAAATCAGAAGATCTGTGAGTTACAGAAAAGATTAAGCTCGCTCTCTGAGGAACTCCTCTATCGGTTGAGGTAGAGACATATCAGCTGAAAGGACTTGGCTGTACCCTAAGGGCCAGTTCTTCCTCCCCATTTTGGGAGTCAGAGCTCAATACCTCCAGGTTGCAGACCCGGTTGACTCATCTTTATCTCCTTGAAATTGGAAGCCACATTCCAGACTGCTGCCATCCCTGACTCACTCAGAATTCCCACAGAATATAACCACAAAAATTGCCCCCAAGCAGAGCCCTAGCTAGCTCTTTGGATACTTGGAGCCAAGAGGATACAGCTTTCTTCAAGTCAGCTTTGTAATTTTAACTAGTCATTCTTACTGATTAGGTGCTAACATTTATGAAATCATTATTCAATTCGTGGGGCCTGAGACAAAGCTTTGTCACCCCCCACAGCTTGTGTGTCCCCGTGCTTGCTGCTCTAGTCCCCTTTCAGGAAGAAGGGATTTGTGTCCCGGCTGCTGGGAGTGCTGTCTTCAGCCAGCTGTCCACTGTCAGCCCCTTCAGGAACCTCCTCAGCTGAGGAGAGCTGCCTTGCCCAAGATCTTG
>NW_023224649.1:0-740 GCF_002007445.2 Ailuropoda melanoleuca | reverse complement strand
CTGGACCTCAGGGAGCTGACAATCTGGCCTGAGCCTGCTTGGAGACCGTGGATTTCATTCCATTGTTTTTCACTGAGGGAACAGGCTAGAAGGACAACAGCTCCAGGCAAGTAAACTCCATTTCCCAAAAGAAGCAAGGCACTTCAATATCCCCCTCCAGTCCTGCAAACTATGTGCATTATTCTCTTTTCCTGTGTTGGAACAGCGCCACACTAAGATTAACGCTGCTCAACAACAGCAATGCAGCTGTGCGATTACTGAGAATCTATTGGTTTTAGGCTTCTAACAAAATATCTATTTTCTCTCCTTTGCACATATATCTCACTCAGTAGTGACAGCTCAAGTTCTTTTTCACAATGAGCGATTCAGAAATAAGCATCAAGAACAGATTTGAAGAGAACAGAAGAGACAATTAGAAGATACAGAAACATCCCACTTAATAAAAGGCCATGTATTTATGTTCTGAGTCGAATTTTAAAGCTTTTAAAACAATTTATTCCTATAAATCCATCTTAGATAGCAACCAGAACTCAGAGAAACACTTAAATAAACGTTTACCAGTAGCTTCCTGGTGAACAATATTTCTTGCTTTCTCAGCTCCCTGTCCCCCAGATGTGGTGGCGCTCCTTGATCGCATTGGCTCGGCCACATCTGGGTGGCTCCGCCAGCTGAGAAAAAAGGATCTCCCCACAGTGGCTCCTTTTGGAGTATCTAGAACACAGCCTGTTAAAGGATAAGAC
>NW_023224648.1:0-3286 GCF_002007445.2 Ailuropoda melanoleuca | reverse complement strand
CTGGTAATTTTCGAGGGGGAAGAGAATTTAAGTTCTTTTCAATCAGTAATTTCTCTGTGATTTTCTTTTCACTTATAGCTACCTTTGTTCAAATGAAGAATATGACCCCTTGTTCCCAGGATAAACGGAATTTATTTTTATTAAAAGCATTTACTAATGCTTAGATCCACCACATCTTGCACTTTCCCAAAGCAAACTAAGCAAAAGGTCAATGTAGATGTTCTTATGACTCAAATCTTAAAATGTTCATGTCCTATAAAGGCCAACCTTTAGATAAAACTACTGAGAAATTCTTGTTTTTTAGACAATGCTACTTTCTAGTTCTTAAGCTAGAGAGCATTTTTAATGACCAGAAAATACCAGCTGGTGGGATTACATGTGAGTATACCCATTTAAAAAAGGCAAATGAGTGTTTCACTTTTTTTCTAAAAATTTTATTTGTAGATATCAACTAGCATTTGTAAAACCTTCTAGAGTGTATAAACCAAAATCTTTAAAAATCAATACCTAAGTGAAACACTTTACACCTAATAAGCATTTAAACAAAGTTACACATTAAATGTATAACGTGCTGTTAACTTAGTAAAAAAAAAAAATATGTAATTTTTATATATACTTAGGCAAGATAGACACCAAAATGTTCAAAGTGATTATCTCTAAGTGATATTGGAATATTTTTATTTTATTCCCTGCCTTTTTTGAGTTTCTGATAGTAAACATTCTTTACTTTCATAGACATAGAAAAGCTGTAAAAATTGAAAAGGACCTGTATGTTTCCACCTTTAAAATTATAGCGTAGTTATCATCAGCACACTGACAGAATGGGCATAACATGATAACGGGAAAGCAGAGCTTGATTGGGAGCCAGGGCGTCCTCACCCTTTCAGAAAGTGCCCAGGGCCCCTAGAAGTCCCCTGGCTTGCATGCTTCAAAGCTCAGCCTAGAGCACTGCTTTATGCAAACCAGAGCCAGTACAGAGTGAAAACACCACAATGCCGCCTCTTGTTCTCTCTGATTTAAGAAGTGAAGTCTGAGAGAACTACTTCTTTTTTGTTTTAATAATTTTTTATTATATCATGTTGGTCACCATACGGTACATCCCTAGTTTTTGATGTAAAGTTCCATGATTCATTACTTGCGTATAACAACCAGTGCTCCCTGCAATACGTGCCCTCCCTAATACCCACCACCGGCCTATCGCATTCCCCCATCCCCCTCCCCTCTGAAGCCCTCCGTTTGTTTCCCAGAGTCCATAGTCTCCCATGGTTCATTCCCCTTCTGTTTACCTCCCCTTTTTCTTCCCTTTCTTCTCCTACCGATCTTCCTACTTCTTATGTTCCATAAGTGAGTGAAACCATATGATAATTGTCTTTCTCTGCTTGACTTATTTCGCTTAGCATTATCTCCTCCAGTCCCGTCCATGTTGCTGCAAATGTTGAGAAATCTTTCATTTTGGTGGCTGAGTAATATTCCATTGTATATATGGACCACATCTTCTTAATCCAGTCATCTAGCCACTTCTGGCTGATACTTAAATTTTTGAATTGCATTCACTTAAGAAATAATTGAAGTCAAAGAAGGTAATATAAGTTTACTGCAGGAGGACAGCAGGAGTAAAGCAGGAGTAAACTTCCTTCCCTCCTCTGGTGTGTATTAGGATGAGGTGATGGTTTCCCCTCGGCCCCCAAACCAGGTTACAATAAAGTGCAGGTTCCTCTCAGGGTCCATACTCCTGGCTACTGCATGGAAACCACCTCAAACAGACTATCTGAGCTCGCAGCTCTTGTCAAGGCTTTTTCTGGGGGACAAAACCTAAAACAGACATCTGAGAATAAAGCACCCCAGCCAGACAGGTGAGGCAAAATGTTTCTAAGGAAACTGGACAAGAGAAGGGCTTCTTGGGGGCCTGGGTGGCTCAGTTGGTTAAGCGTCTGCCTTCAGCTCAGGTCGTGATCCCAGGGTCCTGGTATGAGTCCCGCATTGCATGGGGCTCCCTGCTTAGCAAGGAGTCTGCTTCTCCCTCTGCCCCTCCCCCTGCTCGTGCTTGCTCACTCGCTAGCTCTCACACACAAAAATAAATTAATTAATTAAAAATCTTAAAAAAAAAGAGAAGGGCTTCTTAGCAAAATTTTGGGCTGAGAAGTAAATTCAGCACTACTTAGATGCTTCTGAAACTGCCGTGACTGCCGATGGCTTGATAGTTGCTGTACAGTTATTCTTTTTTTAATAGAAAATTCTTGCAAAAGGATTACATAGAGACCTGCAAAGGAAATAAGATAAGAACAGTGGTGTGGGTTTTTGAGAGGAAGAGTGCAAAAGACAAGTCTTTGAAAGGAAGATTCAAAGAATGATTGGTATCTCTGTCGAAGTAGTTATGTAACCCCTGGCAAGTACCTTGCATTTAGCACCACTCAGCAAACATTTGCAGAGTGAGTGAATGGATGCCGGGGTGGGTGTGGGGGAGGGGTAAGTGGAACAATAAATAAGCAAATATTCATTTGCTCTGCCAAAGAAACCCTCTTGTCCACTCCTGTAGATGAAGAGGAAGAGGAAAGTGCATGGTGACCTTCATAATCAAATGAATGTCGAACGCTTTATGATGTAACTCAGGGCAGGGCAGAGTTGCAAGCTCACCACAGTAAGGCCAGGATGAGAGTTCAGAAGAGTGGAGATCATAAGGGAAAGATGAACTTGTCAGGTGAGCCTGACTGTGCATGGGAACAAGTTGGAAGTAAACTCTGAGACGTGAGGTGTGAGGTGTATGTGATTTCAGATGTTCTAGAAGAGATTTGTGGACTCCTAGATAGTAAGGAGCTATAGCTGGAGAAACAATTTTTTTTGTCGTTGTTCTAATACAGTGCTTCTCAACCCTTAGTGTGCATATAAACCACCTAGGGTGGGGCCTGAACTTGCGTTTCTACCAAGCCCCCCAGGGGCTGCTGCGCTGCACAGCGACTCACACTCTGAATCGAAAAGATTAAATGATATAAAATCCATATTCAACTTTCTTCAATTGACCCAGAATATCTTTATTTGTTAATGGAGGTGTAACGGACACACAAGTTTACATTGGTTGCAGGTGTACAGTGTTTGGATTCGGCCGGTCTACATGTTATACTGTGCTCACCACGAGTGAGCTACCATCTCCCGCCATACAACACTATTAGAGTACCATTGACTATATTCCTCATGCTGTGCCTTTCATCCCTGTGGCATATTTATTCCATACCTGGAGGCCTGTGTGAAGAACTAGTATTTTTGACATTCTGACCCTAACCATTTTAGA
>NW_023224647.1:0-740 GCF_002007445.2 Ailuropoda melanoleuca | reverse complement strand
TTCTTTTCTTTCTTTCTTTCTCTTGCTATGAGAGAAGTCAAGTAGTCCGAAGTTATGCTGGTGCACAAAGCATTCTAAAATAGCCTTCATTTATGAGCAATCATCTATGAAGGACTAACATTTAAGGAACCTTGCTGTGTCCTTTTTTGAGATTACAGCTTCTGTATAAGTGACAAACATATTTAGATGGAGCATGAAGTGTTCGCTGTACAGTTTTCGATTTGTATAGTTAGCATTTGTATCTTTTAGGATAAAATGCCCAATGGGGAAATGTTGAAGAATACTAATAACTACTAATAAATAACTAAAATAGATGTTGTCCCAGAAGGGCAACAGCAGGCTTTACTTCTAGGGAATAAATCTGGGTAAATGATTTATGATTCCTTTCTGAGTATACATTGTTAATAGTTTCTCTGATTGCACATTTCCCTTATTCACTCCAAAAATTCAGAGAGAGATGACAAGGGAGAGATTGAAAGAAAGAAAGAGAGGGGTTTCTAATTATTTATCTTATGTCTACTTCTCTATGAATATTGTGTGTGAAAAATCCCAAAAGAAAAATAAATTTATGGTAATGCATCAATAATATTCTATTTTATATATTTCTTCTGGCCAAAGCCCAACTGATCCAAAAACCTCTGAAAAAAAGGAATGTTATATAAATAATTCCTAATTAAGAGGATGGCAAATATAGAATTATATATAATATAGGGCAAAACTACACTTCTCTG
The DNA here is from genome assembly GCF_002007445.2 of Ailuropoda melanoleuca. Classification (NCBI taxonomy): domain Eukaryota; kingdom Metazoa; phylum Chordata; class Mammalia; order Carnivora; family Ursidae; genus Ailuropoda; species Ailuropoda melanoleuca. Next base: position 9 of record NW_023224647.1, on the reverse strand, counting down.
TTATTTTCA
>NW_023224646.1:0-740 GCF_002007445.2 Ailuropoda melanoleuca | reverse complement strand
AGATTCGCAGAAAGACCCATTTGAGAGGAACGATAGTGTCATACTCAGTCCCTAGAGGAGACAGATGCTCAGAGAGGGTGAAGAACCCGCCCAAAGCCAGGGCGGTCATAATATAAAACCAAGACCGTTTTTCTGCTCTGACCATATGGATAGGCAAATGCGTGTACCTTCCCCCTGCAAAAGTCGACCGAGAACAAGAAATGTCCCTTGTCCTCTTCTTACATACTTGAAGAATATCTGCTAATTTTACGAAAGCTCGCAGGGGGCAACTCAGCTTTCAGGAACAGAATTCGTTTTCAGAGAAAGATCTGATGGGGAGGGTGGGGACATAAGAGTTAGCGACCTCCTTGGTTATACAAGAGGGAGGCTCCTGGACTTAGGGGATGTGGAGGTGACATGGAGCACTTTTTACCTTCTCTGCCTGTAGGTGGGGGATGGGGGAGGGGCTCCCTGCAGTGACAGCGGGGTGGTGGGGGAGCCCACGGAGGAGGATGGAGCCGGGAGTGAGGGCCTTTGGTCTCAGTGCCCTCCCTCAGGGTCATCCTGAGTGGGCAGTACTCACACACGATACAACATTCAAAAGGCATCAGACCATAAGCAGTGGTGTCCTCCAGCCTCCCCTCCTCCCAGCGCCTCCCAGTCCCTTCGAGAGAGGCGACTCCTGTGACTCAGTGTGTCTCCCGTTCTATCTTCTACCATCACCCCGTTCTCCCATCAAATCTCCACTAAATTTTAACTAG
>NW_023224645.1:0-740 GCF_002007445.2 Ailuropoda melanoleuca | reverse complement strand
CCCCCAAATGCCACAATTCCTATCTTGCATGTGTTTTGAACTGTGGTACTCTACTGGATGTTTTTCCTCTTAAATATGACTCCTTTTGCTTTTCCCATTTTAGAAATAATCCCAAATTTCTGGCTCATTAACGAAGCTTCCTATTATTTCCCCACATGGTTATAGATTCATTCTTCTTAAAAGTGGCTGTACAGTGAGTGATTTCATAGAATCTGGTGCAGGAGGAAAAGCAGATGTGTGTGCTCACTCCCCCCAGACTTGACCTCAAAGAATTGGTAGTTTGTCAGCGTGAGTCAGCCTCTCTGGGTAAATCTGATGGACTTGAGTTACTGGTGACCCCAGCAACACAATGTAGCCTTGTGACGCCTGGCTTGGCCACCAACTGGACTCCTCTAGTATCTCCAGCTCCAGCCCTTGAAATATAACACTGCTCACATTAACCAGATATTATAAAGTATTTCTTTCAGTTCAGAGAGGAAATAAATTGCGTAAATGCTAGATAATGAAACCGAGGTTCTAATGCCTGACACCACATTTCCTCTCTACTAATCAACTCAATCTTAATATCAAAGATACCCACCCACATCCTTAGGGAACACATTGAAAATCTTATGCAGCTGAAAAAATTTCTAATCTCCTTTTGCCATGGCTCTACTAGTCAATTAAAGACTTTTCAAAATGTAAAATATGCATTTTTATGTCTGTTTTCAAAATCACTAAAGACCAGATTTTTTTTTAAA
>NW_023224644.1:0-740 GCF_002007445.2 Ailuropoda melanoleuca | reverse complement strand
CCCCCCCCCACCCTTTCTCTCATTCCAGGTCTGTGTCGAGAGGTCTGACGTAATTCTTTTACCTTTGCCTTGGTACGTGAGAAATTTCCACCTATGAGTGAAATCATAGGTATTTGTCTTTCTCTTGATGACTTATTTTGCTTAGCATTATACTCTCTAGCTCCATCCATGTTGTTACAGGTGGTGAGATTTCTCTCTTTTAATGGCTCAATCATATTCCATTGTATATATGTACCACATCTTTACCCGTTCGTCATTGAATGGACACTTGGCTGCTTCCATCTTTTGGCTATTGTAATAATGCTGGTAAAATATAGGGGTGCATGTGTCCCTTTGAATTAATTTTTTTGTATTTTGTATTTTATTTTAAAGATTTATTTGTTTATTAGAGAGAGATTAGGTGAGTGAGAAAGAGCACGCATGTGCACAAGCGGGAGGGGCAGAGGGGGAGAATCTCAAGTAGACTCCCTGCTGAGTGCAGAGCCTGGTGCGGGGCTCAACCCCACCACCTACGAGATCATGACCTGAGCTAAAACCACCAGTCATCCACTCAACTGACTGAGTCACCCAGGTGCCCCTGTATTTTTTAGGTAAATGCCCACTTGTGCAATTACTAGACTGTAGGGTTGTCCTGTTTTTAATGTTTTGAGAAACTGCCATACTATTTTTCACAGTGGCTGCACCATTTTGCATTCCCACCAACAGTGCAAGAGGATTCATTTTTCTTCACATCTTAGCCA
>NW_023224643.1:0-1373 GCF_002007445.2 Ailuropoda melanoleuca | reverse complement strand
TCCCCTCCCCCTCCCTCCTCCCCTCCCCGGGAGCTGCAGGAGCACCTTCTCCCAATGGCCTGTGGCGTTTTCCTTTGTTTCCGGAGGCTCTGGTCAGGCGGCTGCTCGGCTGCTCTCTCTGGCCCTGGGGACGCCGGTTCCTTGAAGGTGCTTCTCCACGTGGTCCTTCTCCTGTTGTCTGACTCTCGAGCAGCCGCTCTGTATGGACCCTCTCCCCACCCTCTGGGGACAGACTGGGGGAGGCTCCAGAGAGCAGACAGTTGACAAAGGCTCCTCAGAGCGCACAGCGCAGGGCCCTTTCTCGTCTCAGACCTGTTGCCGCCCCTCGCTGGGGTTGAATTGCCCTGAAACTGGGCATCTGGAGTGGCCCAGGAGGCTAAAGGGCATCCGTCTCCACGTCTGGCGCTGAGGGAGCTAGAGCTGCTGATCCGAGGCCCCGAGTGCGGGGTGTGAGTGCAGTGCGAGGAGGTGCCTGGCTCTTGGGCACACTCTGAGTCGTTTTGGACATAGTTGTGTTATCTTTCAGTGGAGTCTTGGAACACGTCATACGTGTCTCTGTCAAAAGTGTCTTTGGATTCCTTGGATTCCATGGATTCTGTTAGCGCTACGGTAGACGGAAACGTGTGAGTGGGGGATACATTCTTTGTGAACTGTGCACAGTTTGCTGTGTGGCGTCACTGGCGGCTGTCCTGAGCGTCTTACCCAAGTGCCCGTCCATTAGAGAGAGGCTGAGACCCTTTGTGGAGTGTCATGCTCCCCGGGCGGGAGTTCGACTTGTCCCAAGGCTTGTGCAGACCCCGTGTCCTCCTCCAGGCCGTGGAGTCTCGTGAAAAGAGCCGTGCGCCCTCTAAAGGCACTGGGCGTTAACGGAAAGACGCTGCCGCGGGCCATCCACAATAAAGAGTTACACAGGCAGCTTTTTGTTGGTCCCCTTGGGGACAGGAGATTGGACTTTGGGGAAGTCCCTGCATTTCAGGCAAAGACAGTGCTGTACGGGAGGAGTTAGCGAGCTGGGGGGCGGGCAGCCCCGGCGCCAGCGCGCTCCGCTCTGAAGGGGTGTGCGACGCATCCCCCTCCAGCCAGAGCCCGGCCTGCGCGCCAGCCTGCAGCGAAGCCAGGGCCCCGGGCTTGTGGCATCGCCCTTCTCGGGAAGGGTTCTGGCTCGTGGGCCTGGCAAGGAGGTGTGTCATCGGTACAGCATAGAAGAGCCACCTTAACTAGGACGTTCTGACCCTTGCCAGCAGCGAAACAGCACTCAGGGCAGCAGGGGCAGCGATGCAGGGTCTGCAGCTCAGCTGTGACTTGTATCTCTAACAACAGAGCAGTCACTGAACTCCTTCGGGGTCCCCTCGGCAGGCGGGGCCTCTGGGTGT
>NW_023224641.1:0-740 GCF_002007445.2 Ailuropoda melanoleuca | reverse complement strand
GTTCCCTCTCTCGCTGGCTGTCTCTATCTCTGTCAAATAAATAAATAAAATCTTAAAAAAAAAAAAATTAAGGCTTCATTCTGATGAAACGGCTTTTGATACTTTCTTTCCTAAGCGGTATGAAAAATATACAAGAACTTTGAGAAAAACATACCCATTCTCAATGTTCCTTCATTTTCTGATCATGAGGGCCCATTTTTAATAGAAATTACTAAGGAATGAGCACAAGGCAAGACCGATTTACCTGCTTACTTTCTCCAGGTTTCTCTTACCCAGGTTCATACTTTCTATTTTTCTTCATTTGGCTAACTTTCCTCTCTTTCAAAATTATTACGATGTATTACCATCTCCAGGATGTTATTTCTGAAAGCATAAAGGCTGGCAATTTCTTTCTCATCTTAAGACTCATTCACATTTCCTTCAACACACCAAATAACAATAATGATACAAGTTCAAGTCGCAGGGCAACTGAACGTGCCACGGGGCTAACCTTGCTCAGCCCTCAAAACAGTCCCGGGTAGGTACAATTTTTATTCTGTCCACAGATGAAGGCACAGGCCTAGCTGGTTAAAAACCATAAATGAGTTGACAATGCAAGAGCTACAATGAGAAGGCTCCAACCTGGCCCTGAAGCCCATATGACCCACTAGATCCGGCTTAGACTCAGACAATAGACTTTATGTACAATCGTTATAATTACGCCTCATTTATTTTATTTTGAAATCAAACGTCCATGGGAT
>NW_023224640.1:0-740 GCF_002007445.2 Ailuropoda melanoleuca | reverse complement strand
GTGTCCAGTCTGGAAGGATGACTCCAAGTGCTGGCTAAGGAGCCATTTCTAACAGTTAGGGCTGCGAGCCTCCCCCAGCTGTCCCCTCTGGGGCAGGTGCCCCTGGGGCCTGCTGGAGGAGAGGGGGCCAAGTGAGGAGGGCCTGCCGAGTCCCTCAGGAATGAGGCTGTCACGTGCCCTCTGAGTCTCATCTTTGTGTCTGTCACCTCTCACTGCCCTCTGGTTTGGGGTGGGGGGCCCCGGCAGACACACTATACCTGCTTTGTGACTACGTGTGTCTCCCCGAGGGTGTGTTCCTGGTGTCTTGTGCAATGACGGCGGAGTCGCGGGGCACACGTCTGAATGCATTTCCCAGGCAGCTGGCGTGATGAAACCGGGCTGGCCCAGCTCCCCTGTGAACGCTTGGCTCCCCTCATCTCTACTGTGTTCCCTGAGCAGACACCTGACATGGTAGTGGGAACTGGTTTCAGAGAGTGTTCACAACACACCCCTGTAGAGTGAGATTTTGCTTGTGTGTATGTAGCACGATTCCCAGGGATCAATGAGGGGGAAACCAACAAAACAAACAGATGTGTAATGTAGATTGTTCGTATCACTAATAATAATATGATAGCTATTTGCTGAGTATTTGCTATGTGCCAGGCTTTGGGCTAAGAGCTTTTACGCATTAACTCATACATTGTAGCCTCACAAAACCTCCCTGAGTTAGGTACAATTAATATCCTCATTAAAAAAAAAAA
>NW_023224639.1:0-740 GCF_002007445.2 Ailuropoda melanoleuca | reverse complement strand
GGACTAGCTGGGAGAATGGGAGCAGATATGCATTTTTGCAGTATGAAGATTGCAGAACCCCTCTGACTTGGGAGGCGTGGGTGTAACTAGAGGGTATTTCTCTAACCCTTGGGAATGCCATGCTGGCTTGAGTGACAGGCCTCTGAGTACTTTGTCCATGTCGGGTCATCTGGGGAGGGGAGATGTAGAGTTACTTAGTGATTAATACTGATTTTTGTTGTTGCGGGTGTATTTGTCTAAATGATGTCTCCTCTTGCCTTTGACTTCTATAGATTATTCCTTGGGCCTGAATGACTTGATTGAGCTAACAGTCCATGTGGGTGATTCAGCCCTGCTGGGATGTGTTTTCCAGATCACAGAAGAGAAGTGTGTGACCAAGGTAGACTGGATGTTCTCATCAGGAGAGCACGCCAAGGTAACAAGGAGGAAATAGTACTGTAGAAGCCCCTGGCCAGTGGTGTCAGGACAGTGAGGGGAGAGGGAGAACCAGGTCCTCAGGTGCCGTGAGATGGTGTTGCAAGAGCTTGGGCTCTGAAGCTTGTCAGAACTGGGACTGTTCCTAGCTTGGCCCTGTGGCTGTGTCATCAGCTGGGCAAGTTACTCAACCTTGCTGCACTTCAGCTTCCTCATCTGTGAAGATGAAGGTCATCAACATAATGATAATGCCTCCATTTTGGGTCATTGAGAAGTAATGGAAGACATGCACATAAAGTTCTTTTTGTTTCTTTTCTTGATGTCTG
>NW_023224638.1:0-740 GCF_002007445.2 Ailuropoda melanoleuca | reverse complement strand
AAAAAAGACCCAAAGAATAGAAAAATAGAAAAGCTGCACCATTAATAGTTATAATTCTTATAATAAGCATTAATACATGCTAATAACAAACTGTCAGCAATAGTAAATACTACATAGGATTTGCCACTACTGTGCAAATTAATTCATTTTTTTCACAAAGTATAGATGATTCTCATAGAAAATTATGTGAATAAATGAGGATTAAGGTATAATATGGCTTTGTGGAAATCAAAGCAAAAGTTAATTGCATGAGTATCAATATGCATTCAGTTAGTATTATTCTATTTTGTTTTATTTTGAAAATAAATAGTGTGTCCCGGTATGACAGTACAGTTGACATACATTTATTGAATGCTTGCTAGGTGCCGAGAATCGTTCTAAGTCCTGGGGCTGCATTGACGAGCAGACACAGTTCCTGACTTCTTTCAATCTGTCCTGTCTTCTTTATCCTGTGGAGCCAGTCAATGGACCACCAAATATTTTGGGGTATCTACCATGTATAAAATTCTATGTTGAACAACCAAGAAACACATAGAGTAAGTGTCTCAGTTTGCTTGGGCTACTGTAACATAATACCATGACTGGGTGGCTTAGAAACAACAGAAATTCATTCCTCATCGTTCTGGAGACCGGAAGTCCAAGCTCAAAGGACCAGCAGCTTCCAGGTCAGCAGAGACCCAATACCTGATTCACAGATGGCCATCTTGCTGTGTAAGATGTAAGAAGGAGAGAGAGAGAGT
>NW_023224637.1:0-2535 GCF_002007445.2 Ailuropoda melanoleuca | reverse complement strand
GTGGGGAGACACCGGAACCTTTGTGCATTTCTGGTGGGAAATGTAAAATGGTGTGGTTTCTGTGGAAGAGTTCAGCAGCTCCTCAAACATTAAACGTACAACTGACTCTATGATCCAGCAATTCCACTCCTAGATATCTACCACTCTATACCCCTATACCAAATCCTTAACGGCATTATTCACAATAGGTCAAATGTGCCTCAACAGATAAATAAATAAAATGTGGTATATGCATACAGTGGCATATATTCAGCCTAAAAAAGTGAGGAAATTCTGATACATTCTATATCAAGGATTAGCCTTGAAAGCATTATGCTAAGTGAAATATGCCAGTCACAGGACAAAAAGTGTTTGATTTCACTTATAGCAGGTATGCAGACCTTAGAGACAAAGTAAAATAGAGGTTACGAAGAGCTGGGAGGAGTGGGGGATGAGTCAGTTTTTAATGGACAGAGTTTCAGTTTAGGAAGATGAAACAGTGCTGGAGATGGAGAATGGGGATGGTTTCACAACAGTGTGAATGTACTTAATACCACTCAACTGTACATTTAAAATTGCTTAAAATAGTAAGTAAATTTTAAGTATACATCAGCAATAAAAAAAAAATGTTAGATAAGTGGCCAAGAAAGGCCTCACTGAGAAAAAGAAAATGTTAGCTATGGATTTTTGGGTAGATGTCCGTACTCAAGTAGCAGCGTTCCCCTGCATTCCTTTTGTTCTAAGACTTTCCCCACCATGGTTATTGAATTCTGTCAAATAAATGCTTTTACTGCATCAACTGATACAATCATGTGGTTTTTCTTTTTAGTCTGTTAATATGGTGGATTACACTAAGTTTCAAGTATGGAGCTAGTCTTGCACTCCCAAAGTAAAATTGTACTTGGTAATAGCATATAGTTATTTTGGCATCAATGTAATACCTGATCCATAGAGTGAATTGAGAAGTGTTTCCTCTTCTATTTTCTGGAAGAAATCATGTAGCACTGGTGTTGAGTCTTTAAAGATCTGGCAGAATTCCACAGTAAAAGCATCTGGCCCCATAGAGTTCTTCTGTAGGAATTGTTTGGTTTGCAAATTAGACTTAACGGTTACAGGGCTGGTCAAATCACTGCATACTGGGTGGGTTTTGGTACTTTGTGTTCTTCAAGGAAGCAGTTCATTTCATCTAAGTTGTGAGATTTATGGGTGGATATTCTTTTGGTGGCTTCTGAGTATGTAGAGAGATCCTTTCTTTCATTCTTTTTTAAAAGATTTTATTTATGTGAGAGAGAGTGAGAGAGTATGAGATGGGGGAGGGCCAGAGGAAGAAGCAGACTCCCCGCTGAGCAGGGACCCCCAATGTATGACTTGATCCTGGGACTCCGGGATCATGACCTGAGCTGAAGGCAGCCGCTTAACCGACTGAGCCACCCAGGCGTCCCTTTGTTTCATTCTTGATATGGTAATCTGTGTCTACTCCTTTTTTTCTTAGTCTTGCTAGAGGTTGTTTCAATGCCGTTGTTTTCAGAAGAACAGCTCTTTAACTGATTTTCTCTATTCTTTTTATTTTCAATTTCACTGATTTCTGCCTTTATCACTATTATTTCCTTCTATTTGTTTCCTCTGAGTTTATTTTGCTCTTATTTTTCTAGGTTCCAAGGTAGAAGCTTATTGACTTGAGACTCTTCCTCTTTTCTAAAGTACGTGTTCCGTGCTGCAGGTTTTCCTCTCAGGACTGCTTTAGCTGTATTCCACATACTTTAATATATTGTATTTTCCTTTCCATTCTCTTTCATGTGTGTTTTTATTTCCCTTGAAACTTCATTTTTGATGCATGGATTATTTAAAAGTGTGTAGTTTATTTTGTAAGTGTTTATAGACTTTTCCGTCAACTTTCTCTTACTGATTTCAATTTTGATTCCATTGTGGTCAGAGAACACACCTTGTATGGTATTAATTCTTTACATTTGTTAAGGTAAACACATTCTTACGTATTATGTGTTGTTTTATGGCCCAGGATACGTCTGTCTTGGTGTATGTTTTTGTGGGCATCTAAAAATATGTATTCTGCTATTGTTGGCTGAAGTGTTCTGTAACGATTAGATTCTGTTCGTTGATGGTAATGACAAACTCTTACTGATTTGGGGTCTAGTATTTCCATCATTGAGAAAAGGGTGTTGAAGTCTCATAATTGTTGATTTGTCTGTTTCTTCTTTGAGTTTTCTCTTCACATATGGTGAAACTGTTATGATAAGTACATATTAAGGATCACTGTCTTCTTGAATTGACCATTTATCACCCTCTGTGTCTGGTAACTTTCCTTGCTCTGAAGTCTACCTTACTTGATTTAATATAGCCACTCCAGCTTTCCTCTGACTAATGTTTGCATGATGTTTCTTTTTATCCTTTTAACTTGCCTACGTTGTAATATTTGAGGTTTCATTTAGACAGAATAAAGGGTTTGTTGTTTTGGTTTTTTTCTTTCTTATTCTACTGTGCCAGTCTCTCTCTTTTGGTTGGTGTATTTAGATCATTTTCTTTTTGCTTCATTTTTTT
>NW_023224636.1:0-740 GCF_002007445.2 Ailuropoda melanoleuca | reverse complement strand
TTTTTTTTTTTTCCCCTTCAGTGCTTTAAATATCTTGTGTTACTTGCTTCTGGCCTGCAAAGTTTCTGTTGAAAACTTAGTTGATAGTTTTATGGGGTTTCCCTTATAAGTAACTGTTTTTCCCTTACTGCTTTTAAGATTCTCTATTGATCTTTAATTTTTGCCATTTTAATTATAACATGTTTTGGTGTGGATCTCTTTGGGCTCATCTTGTTAGGGGCTTTCTTTGCTTCCTGGATCTAGATATCTGTTCCTCAGATCTATTCTCAGATCTCTCCCTCTCTCTCTCTTCTAAGATCCCTGTAAGGTGAATGTTAGTATTCTTGATGTTGTCTCAGAGGTCCCTTGAACTATTCTCATTTCTAAAATTCCTTTTTTCTTTTTGGCGTTCTGTTTGGTTGAATTTTATTACCCTGTCTTCCACGTCTCTGACCCCTTCTTCTGTATCACCTAATCTGCTATTTATTCCCTCCAGTGTATTTTTCCTTTCTCTTATTGTATTCTTCAGCTGATTGCTGTTTTCTCATATATTCTCTCTTTGTTGAAAATCTCACTATGTTCATCCATTATTTTCTCAAGTGTGGCAAGCATCTTTATTATCATGATTTTTAACTCCTGCTCTGGCTGATTTCTTATCTCTATTTCATTTAGTTTTTTTCTGAAGGTTTGTTCTTTTATTTGTAACATATTCTCTTTTTACTCATTTCCTCATTCTCTGTGTTTGTTTCTGTGTATTAGGT
>NW_023224635.1:0-740 GCF_002007445.2 Ailuropoda melanoleuca | reverse complement strand
GCCCTGAGCCGAAGGCAGACACTTCACGACTGTGCCACCCAGGCGCCCCTCCATGGGATCTTGATTAAGAAGTCTCTGCGCTCCTGGAAACTCTATTCCTACATTATATTCTGTATGCACTCTGTGTTTATAGTTCCACTGTCCACATTTAGGTCTTCCATCCACGTTGAGGGTTGTAGATACAGCAGAAGGGGCTGTCAATTTCTCCTTTCTCTGTACAGTGAGCCAGTCTTCCCAATACCATTTATTAAAAGGCCCCTACTTCCCACTCTTCTCCATCCACCAAGTTACTGTGGAGGTGTCTTCAGAGATGATTCTAGTTCTGTGAAATGTGCTGAAGCTTTCTCTATGGATGTTTCATCTGTTTTTTTTAAAAATGTTATTTTCTTATATTTGTTGCACATAAATCTGTCTATATGTGTTCAATTAAATTTAATAATTATGTCTCATCTCTAGGTTTTTTTTATTCCCATCATTGATCAATTATCAAACAGGTGTTAATATTAGTAAATATAATTGTTGATTTACCTATTTTCTGCCATAATCTCTGAGTTTTTGTCTTGAATTTTATGATTGAAAAGTTACTCTTCTTGCCTTCTTTGTTCCACATTTTCCTGGTAGATTTTTTTCCCATTTCTTGGACTCCTGCTTTTCCGTAGCCTTTTGTTTTACAATGTTGCATGGATCCAATTTTTAATTGTGTGTGTGTGTGTGTGTGTGTGAGAGAGAGAGAGAGAGAG
>NW_023224634.1:0-740 GCF_002007445.2 Ailuropoda melanoleuca | reverse complement strand
AAAAAAAAGGTTATATGTTTGGATATAAGCTTTTACATGTAAGCAAATTTCTGAAAGTTTATATAATAATTTGTATTAGTCAGAGTCCAAACAAGAAACAGATGGTACACTCAAATTAAGGTAATTTGAAGAAGTTTATGTACAAGGAAATTAATTACAAAGGATGGATGGGTATAGAAAATGGAAAGAAAGGGATCATGCAAGATTCTTGACTATTATCCGCAGAACTGTTATCAGCCCCAAGGCTGAAGGATTAGGGTAAAGGAAAGCTTCCCAATGCCAGGAAGAGGAAGAATCTTGTAGAACAGGCTGTCTTTTACGGGACAGACAACCTAAGTTGGTCTCAATAGTAGGCAACAAGATGAATGAGGACCTTGAGCCCACACTCCTTTCTCTCTTCTCTGAGACCCAGCAAACCCAACCCAACAAAACCAATCCTGAGATCCTGGGTGTACTGAGATCCTAGTTCACATGGGTCAGCTTCTCGGGGCAAAGAAGAAAGAGGAGGAGGAGGTAGAGAGCAGGTCTGGGGACACAAATGGAAGAAATCAACTACACTACTATGAACTCTGCTCCATTAGGCATCTTGGAGTGTAAATTACTTTTCATCTACATATGTAGTTCTTGCTTGCTTATCAAAAATTGCTCATACCAAGAGTTTACCAGTAAAAAAATCAATAACAACAGCATGTAGATAACTTCTTTTAGAAAGATCTTCACAGTTTGTCTCGCCTAAATGT
>NW_023224633.1:0-740 GCF_002007445.2 Ailuropoda melanoleuca | reverse complement strand
CACTGTTTGAAGGAGCCACAGTCACACTCTTCGCCTTGATCCACTATGTAGTTTCCACAACGATCGTGGGTCAGGCTTTTATTGAGATATATCATATCAGTTCTGAATATGCAGTCAACTATTGTACCACGCAGTACATGGTTTAAATGTACAAAGCTACAGTTACTGAAGGAATCTGTCAGACCAGGTGGTCTGTACATAACGCATGTGGATCTTCTCTGGCAAGTACAAGTTATAGTGTCATAGTACAAACCAAAACTTCTGCCCACTTTTTGCGCTGCTATGATAGACAACACTAAATACTGTCTGCCTAGGTAACCAAGCCTGATGAGGTTTTTATCTGAGCATAAACTATATAAGGCAGGTTCACTTTCAGCATCCCCTGGCCATTCTTTAATCACAATTATGGATGAATGTGGTTTCAAATGTGAATATACAACATTTTTAAAGTGTTGAGTATATTGAACACCAACCATGTTAACTGGATCTCTCTTATCATAAATGATAATGCAGGAAATATAATAATTTAGATCAATAGCTTGAAAGAACGTGTCAATTAAACTAAATACCCTTATCAAGAATTGGGCACATTTTGACACATTGTTGAACACAGTATACATTGAGTTGGAACTTAGGGCAAGTGCTTTCATATTTCCATGATGGGATGCATACATCTTACTAGAGATCCTGGGGACAGCACTGGCATTTGCTTGAGAGAACATGGGGTCCCTAACCTCCTT
>NW_023224632.1:0-580 GCF_002007445.2 Ailuropoda melanoleuca | reverse complement strand
CTCACGCTCTTTCTCTCTCAAGTGAATAAATAAAATCTTCTAAAAAAATTTTTTTTAATTAAAAAAAAAACACTCACACNAAACACTCACACATATTTCCATGTGTGTTGTTTGTGTGTGTATCCCTCAGTCACAAAGCTAAAATCTTATTTAACAGGGAAACACTGGAATCATTCAGTTAAGGTTTGGAATGAGGCAAGGATGTCCATTATCTCTATATAACATTGTAGTAGAGGAGATATTAGCCAATGCAATCAGACAAGCAAAAACCAAAGGCATGACAATTGAAGGGAAATAAAACTGTGTCTATTTGTAGATTATGCAGCAGCATATCTATAAAACTCAATAATCAAAAATAAAAATTAAAAGAATTTAATAAGTCAGAAAGTATAAAATTAACATGCAAAATTAAATGGCTTTCCTATAATCATACAGTAACTAGTTAGAAGATATAATGGGAAAGAAAATCCCAGAAACAAAAACAAACACAAATTTAATGGATTTACAGCGCTAGATAAGTTGATCCTTCAGTAAAAAAGAATAAACATGCAAGCATAGTTCAGAAAAGAAATTTCTGCTT
>NW_023224631.1:0-740 GCF_002007445.2 Ailuropoda melanoleuca | reverse complement strand
CTTATGCAAAACATCCTAAAATAAGACAATTAACCACAAGGCATTTGTCCCTATCACGGGCAAGGGGCAGCTAGGACATAAGCCTCCAGATGACAGCCAAAAAGATCATCAGCACATTGACATTAACCTAATAGGTAGAGAGATATGTGACCAAAACCCTGGTTAGCATGACTCAGCACACCCTGATTGCTTAAGATAGTTGTGCAAAAGAGTTCATAAAAACCTCTACACTTGGAAACTCCAAGAGCAACCCTCTCGGGCTCCCCTCCCTTTCCAGGAGCTTTATACTATCACTCAAGAAACTTTGCTTTGCTGCCCACCACTCTTCGTCTGCCTGCAACAATGTTACAAGCAAAACAGTAGAACAGCCAGAAGTTTAATAGAGTGAACCAAGGAACAGAAAGCTGAAACAAACCCTCTTGAGGTCACAGCCAATTCTGTGGGTCAAGAAGCCTATATGCACGCACTAGGCTTGAGCCGTTCAGGAGAAATCAGAACAAGCACGCATTAAAGCCCCCAAACTGCACACAAACTCATTAACACAGGACAGTTTGCTCACCTACATAAGGGTTTTAAATACAATCTCTGACCAAATACTGAACAATAAACTATTCTAACCAAGGGTGACTCTTATTCACTAAAAATAAATTCAGAATCATGCCCGGCAGTCTAAAACTGTGTGCATGTTTAAGGTTGTACTCCCTCAGGAGCACGGAGGAGAATTCCAAGTTACGAGTCCC
>NW_023224630.1:0-740 GCF_002007445.2 Ailuropoda melanoleuca | reverse complement strand
ATCACTGGAGTAAATTCCCTGCTGGAACCTGACTTAGTACATGTTCATCTTTTTTGCCAAGAAATAAATCTTACTTCAGTTCTCCTCTCTCTCCATCTGTGTCTGGTGCTTGAAGCTGGCTCAGGTCTCGGTATTCATGGACAGGAAGATACCTGAGACTGGGACCTGGGATCTGGAATGTGGGAAATACTGAAGAACTGGAGGTGTCTGTTAGAATTTACAGTTACCTGATTTACCATCGCTGCTTCCTAGTATCTTCCTAGATCTTCACACTGAGAATAATTTACATTTAATGAACACTGTGTCAGACAAATATTTTTATTATTATATTATGTTAGTCACTGTACAGCACATCATTAGCTTTTGATGTAGATTCCATGATTCATTGTTTGCATATAATACCCAGTGCTCCATGCAATACATGACCTCCTTAATACCCATCACCAGGCTAGCCCATCACCCCCCCCCAAAATCCTCAGTTTGCTTCTTGGAGCCCATAGTCTCTCATGGTTCGTCTCCTCCTCTGTTTTCCCTCCCTTCATTTTCCCCTTCCTTCTCCTAATGATCTCCCTGCTATTCCTTATGTTCCACAAATAAGCGAAAACATAATTGTCTTTCTCTGCTTGACTTATTTCACTTAGCATAATCTCCTCCAGTTCCATCCATGTGGATGCAAATGTTGGGTAATCATCCTTTCTGATGGCTGAGTAATATTCCATTGTATATATGGACCACATCTT
>NW_023224629.1:0-740 GCF_002007445.2 Ailuropoda melanoleuca | reverse complement strand
TCCCAATGTGCTTAATAAATTCACCCTAGAAAGTAAAGTCTAATGCAGGCACCATCAGCAGAAACCAGCAGAGTAAAGTTTAGAAAAGACAGTGAGATTGCACGGGAACAGCAGGAAGGCAGAGAGAAATGGGAGGCGAGTATGTGGCACCATATGAATGGCCCCACTCTAGGGATTTTCACAGCTATATTACACAGAAGAGGGATAAGGTCCTGTGACGGTGCATGAGAGCCATTAATTTAATGGGCTTTAGGTCTAACTGTCAAAGTGAGTTCATTTTGTGTGATCCTATGGGATATTCTGTTTATGTAAATATTAATGTAACCTGGGTATTAGTTGAAGTCACTCTATCCTTTTTGGTAAGAAAAAATTAGCACAGTTTTATTACCTTACATCTTAGTCTCATGTGCCATCCCAAGACTTGTGTGAGTTTTGGGTGCTTAATAGTCTATATCAGACTCTGGGTTCGGCTTTTGGGACCTAGGTCTCATTCACTTGGCTATGTGAAGGCCACTAATGACAGTAATTGAGAGCTTATTCAGTGGAGTCTTGTGTATGTGGTGGGGGAGGGGGGCTTATTGGGAAGAGTGGGAGATGAGGAAGTGGAGAAGTCCTGAAGGTTGAGAAGAAGGTTGGGATCAGGGTGCAGGTGGAAGGATCCCACCCATAGAAATTGGAACAGTCTATATGATGGATTCCAGATGAAAAGAGGTTATTAGCCTTCCTTGTGGCTCTCTTCT
>NW_023224628.1:0-740 GCF_002007445.2 Ailuropoda melanoleuca | reverse complement strand
CCCCATCTTCCCCTGTTCTTTTTTTTTTTTTGTAGCCATTTTAATGGATTGTGAGGTGATATCTCATTGTGGTTTTGATTTGCATTATCCTTAATGATTATTGATTTTGAAGAGCTTTTCATGTGCTTGTTTGGCCATTTGTATATGTTCTTCGGAGAAATGTCTATTCAACCTTTTGCTGCTTTTTGAATTGAATTGTCTGTGTTTTTGGTGGTGAGTTTTTATAGTTCTCCATATATTCTGGATATTAATCTCTTATCAGATATATGATTTAAAAATATTTTAACCTATTCTATGAATTGCCTTTTTAGAGACAGGAAGTAAAGTGTTGGTTGCCAGGGGCTGGGAGGAAGGAAAAAGGAGAGTTATTGTGTAATGGGTGTAGGGTTTCAGTTTTGCCAGATTTTATGTAAAGAGTTCTAGAAATGGTCGATGGTGATAGTTGTGCAATGATACAAATGTACTTGAAACCACTGAAATGTACACCTCAAAGTGATTGAGATAGTGCTGTGCATTTCACCACACACACAAAATTAGAAAACAAAAATTCACCTGGGAAGACCTATGGATGAGAAAGTAAAACTTTAAATGTTATAAAATGATCAAAGTAAAATAATAAATTTCATTTACTCATTAAAACATGGGGGGACTGCCAGAAGATGGCGGAGAAGTAGGAGACCCCTTTTTCAGCCGGTCCCCTGAGTCGAGCTGGATAGGTACCAGACCAGCCTGAACATCCA
>NW_023224627.1:0-740 GCF_002007445.2 Ailuropoda melanoleuca | reverse complement strand
TTCTTTCTTTCTTTCTTTCTTTCTTTCTTTCTTTCTTATATTTCAATTTTTATTTTTTTAATTAGAGTATAATTAACAGTGTTATATTTTACCACTTGTCTTCTAATATGTTTGGAGACCCCACGAACCGTGCCAAGGTAGTATCTGAGTCAGAATAAGCTTATAGAAGGTGTCGCTGGTGCACCTGTGCCCCTTGCCTCATTAACTCGATCATATGACCTCACTTATCTGACTACATTATTAATCATTACCTGTCTGTACTCAGACTGGATACTGTTACTGCACTGGTATCTCCCATATTTGCCTAGTCATTTCACCCACACTATATGTACTTGTCACAGTGTTAAGAGGAATGAAGCATAGGAACTGCAGGCCTATTTGATTACTAGTTGTTCATGAAGATAATCTAATCACTCAACTTGGCCTTTTAGCTGCAAAATACAGGAGAGGAGACAAAGTTATCAATATTTTATTTCTACAACCACATTAACAGCTGCTTTCAATAGTTGCTTTGCCCTCTGGAAGGAGTCCTCAATGTAGCCAGGTTGGTGTAATCTTACTTTTAGCAAATCCTCAACCAACTGCCAAAGTGTTGGCATTCCTTTGTCACTGTTCTCAAAGGACACCTGGCTATGTTTGGGGAAGATCGTTAGATTCCTTTGAAAGTCGACATTAACTGGGTTTCAAATTCTATTTCTGATACTTCGGTTCATTTGACGGTTGTTGTTGTTGTTGTTGTT
>NW_023224626.1:0-1589 GCF_002007445.2 Ailuropoda melanoleuca | reverse complement strand
AATCTTCCCTCGCTTACAATACCACCACCACCGGCAGGCCCCTGTGTCCCCTGTCTGGAGTTCACTCCAGCTAGGGTCATCCTTCAATACCTACATNTCCAGCTAGGGTCATCCTTCAATACCTACAGCTTCCTTCCCACTTGCACAGTTCCCCCGGAACTCTGCCTGATTATGCCTGAGGTTGCTGTTGGAGTCAATAAGATCATTAACAGTATTTTCCTTTGCTACCCTGAATGTTATCATTTGCCAGAGATTTCCTTCAGCTTTCACTTTTTTCCCTCTCTCTGGGCCTCCCACAATATACACCCCATCAAAGACAAAGAGGGTCAAAGTTCAGGAGAATGCAGAAATTTTAGGAGGATCAGGGCATTAGGCTTACTGCTAGTCCTAGTTCAGCTTTCTTATGGGTAAACTACACATGACATACATTTTAATTGTTGTACAGTGGGGACTTTGTAATTGGGGATCTTGTGAGTAGTCTTTCAGCCTTATGAAGGGTAAGGCAACACAGCACATGTGTTTTGCAAGCTGGACTATTTTCAAAGTAACCTTTGAAAGTTAAAAGAAGGCAACATAAGCTAAGCAGCGGAGAGAAAGGGTAGCAGGGGGACTAATCCACTATCTTTAGCAAAAAAGAGGGAACAACCTGTTCAGTCCAATGGACACTCTTCAGGTCTTTACTAGCATATATCACTATGAGCACCTCCCCTCCTTGAAATGATCTTTTCTGTTGGCTTCCATGACAATGACCTGACCTGGTTTCCTTCTACTCTGGCCACCCTTTCTTAGTATCCTTTCTGGATTCCCTTTCCTTCATTTATATTGATAAAATTTGCATAACATACCTCTACTGCCATCACCCATTATTAGAAATTATTACTCTTTTATTATTTTGACACCATTTTCCCCCATGTGTTTTTTTTAAGTACACAAGTGGTACATACAGATATAGACAGACAGTTAGCAGATACTTAAATGTGTATGTTCATTGGCCTTCTAAGTTCTCTTGCAACTCTTTCTATGCTCTATTTCTTTATTTTCATGTTTCATCCACTCCCATGACTTCCATTACCATCTATTCTCACATGATTCTCAAAGTTGTACCACCATTATGATCTCCTTCCTTCACCGAGATCCATTTGACATCTCCTCCTTATATTCATCTAGCTTCCAGACACCACTACTTAGACCACAGCTTCTCAACTGCAGCACTACTGACATTTTGACAAGACAAGTCTTTGTGGGAGGAGCTGTCCTGTGCATGGTAGGAAACTTAGCAGTGTCTTTGGCCTTGACCCATTAGATGCTCAGAGCACCCTCCCAGTCTTCAGATGTGTCCCCTGGGGGCAAAATCACCCCTGTTTGAGAACCACTGATTGAGACCTCTTATAGACTCTGCAAACAACTTAGAATAAACAGAACTCATCTTCCACTCCCTCCCCCCAAACTTGTCATTTCTCCTGTGTTTTCCCATCTCAGGGAAGAAACTGTCCATCTATTTACACAGGCAAGCCAGACACCTGGTAATTATCTTTGTCTGTTTCTCCCTCACTGCCCACATATAGTCATTAAATTCTATCAATTTTACA
>NW_023224625.1:0-740 GCF_002007445.2 Ailuropoda melanoleuca | reverse complement strand
AAAAAAAATCTTTTGTATATTGATATTGTGGGATCAAATGAAATAACATATGTAAAATTCTCATTGTAGTATATGGTGCAGTATAAATGTTAAATAAATGATAAATAAATGATAAATGTCATCATTATGTCATCAATGAAGAAAATGACCTTAGCAAATTGACACATCAATTGCGATGTTTTGAATAGCTAAATTCAACTCTATTGCTGTGTTACGACCAGTAGCCGAAGTTTTATAAGCAGATCAGCTGTCATTTTTCCTGAGCTTGTGTTTTCACTCTTAAGCATATGCAGATCTGATAATTTGTGGGCTGATAATTTGCTATAGATGGTAAAGTTAAGTCAACAAGTCAGTCAGGGAAAAGAAGGTCTATGAAAGTTGAAGGTAAAGAAACTGCTTTAGTTACTGATTCACTGCAAGTAGAAGATCACCTCTGCAAAAAAAATTTTAGTACCCTGCCCTTAATTCTGTCCCAATGTATAATTTCAACATTTAATTCCCTGAATTAGTCTATTGCTGCTATAGCAGATTACTGAAACCAGGTGGCTTAAACAACACAAATTTATTATCTTGAAGTTCTGGAGTTCCAAGTTCTGACACGAATCTCTCTGGGCTAACTTCAAGCTATTAGCAGGGTTGGTTCTTTCTGCTTTGGTTATGCTAATTTTGGAATTGTTTTCGTTCTATAAGCAAATATCAACTAACAGGGGATAGAGAAGTAGAGATGTTTGTTGAACTTT
>NW_023224624.1:0-740 GCF_002007445.2 Ailuropoda melanoleuca | reverse complement strand
CAAACAATGAATCATGGAATATTGCATTAAAAACTAAGGATGTAGTGTATGGTGCCTAACGTAACATAATAAAAATTATTATTAAAAAAATTAAAAAATAAAGTAACAGACAAAATATTTTATAAATGTGTATGATTGGATTGTAAATATGTGGCCCATTTTGTCTTCAACCTGTGTTCTATAAAACATTGATCAGTGACATGTAACCCCAAAGGAATTCGTGGTCAGATAAGTCAGAATAAGTCAGAACCAACTTACTTATAAGTCAGAAATGACTTACTGTTCCCCTCTCTTAGAAAATCCCAATGCATCTCATATTCTCCAAGAAGTTCTCCTGTAAGCAAATACATTTTTTTTAACTTAGTAGTTCTCAAATGAATGTATTAGTTTCTATTTTAGTCAGAATCTGTTACCTTCCCAGAGAGCCACTGAGCTCAGTACACTTTATGGGAAACAGTGATGTCTTTGCCCAAGCCTTCTGGATGTTCACTGAAGGGACAGAGCATTAAATGCCAGAGAGAGGAGTTCCATGCTAGATGCAAATGCCTCTCACCATCCTGTGAATTCTTACAATCGAAAGAGCCTTGGAAAATAGATATGGAAAGAAATAAACTAAGTGTTTTTTCCCCCTCAAAGTCTTCAAACTGGCAAGTGCTGCCATTTTGGTCAGATGGTCTTTAATTCCATAAGCAAGAGAATTGGACTACAGCTTAGGAATTTGAGGTTTTCACTTTTTCTTT
>NW_023224623.1:0-740 GCF_002007445.2 Ailuropoda melanoleuca | reverse complement strand
GGGGAGGGGCAAGGGGGAGGGGGAGAGAGAACACCAAGCAGGTTCCACACAGAGTGCAGAGCCTAGGTGGGGCTAGATCTCACAATCCTGAGATCATGACCAGAGCCTAAATCAGGAGTCAGATGCTTAACCACCTGAGCTACCTAGACACCCCCAGTTTTTTTAGATGATGTACTACAATACCAGAAACCCATTAGATAATAACTATAATCACTATTTATAAGGACTTTTGATATGTATGTATTACAGGGGATTTAGCAAATGAGGTTGGAAAAGAAAGTCAAAAGCTTTTGAGTTGTGCTTTTGCTTTTGGTGATATTCTTAAAAATTGAATTCTTCTTTATTGTAATTCAACCTTTGCTCATGATAATAAATAATAAGTGATAACATTAAATAAGGAAGAGATATATGAATTTAGAGAACTAATGAAAATACCTTCTTCTAAAGATCTCCAGTTTTCAGATTTTAGAGCAAATCATCCTCCTAAGAAATGCTAACCATTTCCTAAAAACAAGTCAGATAAAGAGGTTTACTTTAGAGAAATCATGTTTTACACTTAAATGACAAATTTGCCTGCTCTGTTTCCTGCCACCATCCATCCTTTGTTTTTCTTTGACTATTTCAGTTTGCAATGTTCTTGCATCACTGATGATCTACAGTCTTGGTACCAGGTGTGAACCACGCATTCTGCATGAAACTGCAAAAGCAAAAATGCTGCCATTTCCTTTACACATTTTTTT
>NW_023224622.1:0-740 GCF_002007445.2 Ailuropoda melanoleuca | reverse complement strand
CAAGCATTACAAATGTTATTTTTCTAAGAAGTTTAAGGAACCATATGACGAAGCGTTCCCCATATGAAAACAGCACTTGTGAAACATGCAAAATTAAAATGATTTAAACTATGACAACATCTTGCTTAAATTGTACTAAAAGGAAATCCAGAAGCAGTGTGGGAAAGTTTGGTAAGAAGAGAGCAGTGCCTTTAAATCTCCACTTAGTAATATGCTAAGCGAAATGAAAAGCATTCGCTTTAACCTTAGTTAACCTTTTCCTCCAAAGCTCAATTTCCATACTCTTTAAATGTCTTAAAATTAGTGAAATGATTTCATTTATATTTCCTCCACCCCAAATTTCTAAGTGAGGCAGAATCGAATGTGTACCATCTCATCACATTTGCCATTTGACGGAAGCCAGCACCATAATTCTGCATCAGAAGAGAACTGAAATGAAGGCAATATGTCTATCAAAGGAGCCTTATATTAAATGTAAATTTCTTTACTCTTTCAGATAAAAGGGCAAATTATTTAATTCACTTCAATTCAACAAGCATTTATGGAGCACTGAAAGCCATTGGGCGAGGATATGGAGGGAGAAGAATACAAAGATTCTTGGAGGGCCCCTGCCCTCCCTCTGAGAGCCCACCATATGGAAGGAGACAGAGGGGCACACCCTGAGTTCAAGGCAGGGTGGAATGCAGGTTATAACTGAGCTGTACAGAAAGGGAAGAGATGCTCACGTCTACCAAGGAACC
>NW_023224621.1:0-740 GCF_002007445.2 Ailuropoda melanoleuca | reverse complement strand
CTGAAGAACTTCTACATGATTATCTCACTAATCCTTTGAGAGGGGTTTTATTATTATGTCATTTTGAAGAATGAGAAAACTGAATGACAGAGATTAATTTGCTCAAATTTGAATCCAGGTGTGTCTGATGTCAAAGACCTTCTGTTCCTCTACTTCCATTCCTGAGCAGGTGAAAAAGAGGATCAGAATGACTCTTCAACCAGGATTCTTGGGTTTTTACCTTCTGGATCCTTGCTCCTACTGTATATCATGGACTTGATTTGAAATGAGATCTTCCTAATTAATTTTTGCATTTCTCATAGTGTCTGGCACATAAAGTGCTCACTCCACATGTACTAAACTGGAGGGACAGTGGAGGGCGGGGATGATGCTTAAAGAGGATTATTCTTGCTGCCTCTGTAGACACCAGTAGAGGAAAGTGAGTCAATGCTACAGATTCTCAAGAGGAATCAATGTCCAGTGACTCTGGAGCAAAACTTTCTTTAATCATGACTCTCCTCCCCCATGTCTAAGGCTACCTGGGAATGTCCTCCGTAAAGTTTCTGTTTGTGTTGCGAAGAGAAATCAGTGCATCTGAGAGACATTTTCCTCTTGCCTTCAGAGTTGTGATACACTTGATGCAGCTAAGAATGAATTATGGAGGCAGAACCTAAAAGGAAACTTAGAGAAAGATTTAGCCTATTTATTTTGTAGGGAGAAGAAATTGAGGCCAAGAGAGGTAAAGCAACTTGCCCAAATAG
>NW_023224620.1:0-936 GCF_002007445.2 Ailuropoda melanoleuca | reverse complement strand
CCAGCTCAACTCAGGGGACCGGCTGAAAAAGGGGTCCCCTACTCCTCCGCCATCTTAACCTCCTCCCCTCCTAGAATCTGAAATTTGATAGTTTAAAAAAAAAAAACCTCAGCAAATAGTACACCATGCCACGTGAAAAACTATAAATATTTATTTCCTTATTACTACAGAGGAACCAAATCATGTCACTTTCTGTGTGAATAGAAAGCACTGCCTACATCCTCCTTTTTAGGGTCTCTTCTTAGTGGCCCTAACCCTCTTCCTCCAGAAACATCTTGGGACAAAACAAAAATGTGTAACTACTGGCCAGTCACTTTGTGGTCTCAAGCAGATGGCTGCACTTGTTATCAAAACCCACTTTTCTTTTCTTTTTTTTAAATATTTTATTATTTTATTTTATTATGATATGTTATGTTAGTCACCATACAGTACATCATGAGTTTTTGATGTAGTGTTCCATGTTCATTGTTTGTGTATAACACCCAGTGCTCCATGCAATATGTGCCCTCCTGGATACCCACTGTATTGCATGGAGCACTGAGTGTTATATGCAAAACCCACTTTCCATGTCTGAGAATATTTCTCATCAATCCATCTGCATCCTCAGCACTGAGCTTAGGAAAACTGGTGAAGTCTCTAACGAGGTTAGCAGGAGTACAATTACTATCCTTACCCGGACAGAATCACCTTACTAAGAGTCCTTATGCTGGCAGGAGACTATTCATAAGTGTATGAATCTTCTCTCCAGCAGCTGTACCAGCAGCATCACCTCAGACATGTTAGAAGGTGAATTCTTAGTCTTCTGAGCAGAAACTCTTGGGGTCGCACTCAGCCATATGCGGTTGAACAAACCCTCCATGGGGCGGCAATGTATACTACAGTCGGACAGCCACTGCTCTGTACAGTTCAGTCAGAATCCGGGGGCCTGTGTTGCTT
>NW_023224619.1:0-740 GCF_002007445.2 Ailuropoda melanoleuca | reverse complement strand
TAAAGAGATTTGCTATAAGGAATTGGCTGTCAATGGTTATGGAGGCTGGGAAGTCCAAAATCTGTAATTTCAGCCAGCAGGCTTGTGACCCAGGGGAACCAATGGTGTGAATACAGTCTGAAGGCTGGCAGCCTGGAGACTGTACGGTGGTATAGTTCCAGTCCAAAGGTCAGCAGGTAGAGACCCAGGAGAGTTGATGGTGCAGGTGAAGACAAGAGGCAATCTGCTGGAGAACTCCCTCTTGCATTGAGAAACCAATCTCTTTGTTCTAGTGGGCTTTCAACTGATTGGATGAGGCCCACCCACATTCAAGAGGGCAATGTTCTTACTTAAAGTTTAGCAATTTAAATGTTAATCTCATCCAAATACCTCCTCCAAGTTGACAATTCACCATCACAGAAGGTACATACCACAGTAAGTACACACCATTTTGTTCATCCACTCATCTGTGGATGGACATCTGAGTTACTTTCACCTTTTGAATGCTGTGAATAATATTGCTATGAACATGGGTGTACAAATACCTGTTTGGGTCCCTGCTTTCAATTATTTTGGATATAAACCCAGAAGTGGATTTACTGGATTATATGGTAATTCTGTTTAATTTTTTGAGGAACTGGCATACCGTTTTCCATAGCAGCTACACCAATTTACATTCCCAACAGCAGTATACAAGGGTTCCAATTTTTTTCTTTTTTTAAAAATCTACCTTTTCTTTTTCTTTATAATCATATTTTTTT
>NW_023224618.1:0-740 GCF_002007445.2 Ailuropoda melanoleuca | reverse complement strand
TTTTTTTTTTTTCGATTTTTTTTCATTTCGATTTTTTTTCTTAGTGGTTGCCCTAAAGCTTGCAGTATACATTTACAGCTAATCCAAGTTCACTTTCAAATAACACTCTACCACTTTCCAAATAATATGAGAATCTTACAGTAACAGAATAATTCTCATTTCTCCCTTGCTTCCTTTGTTTAATTGCTGTCATTCCTTTTATATAAGCACACATAAACATTTATATAAGATACATGCATAATCATACACAATCAAATACATTGTTGGTATTATTATTTTGAAAAAAAAATATCCATCAGATAAAGAAAAATGTTTTATTTTACCTTCACTTATTCCTTCTCCAATGCCGTTGTTTACTTTATATAGACCTGAACCTATACTATTTTCCTTCTTTCTAAAGATAGTCTCTTAACCTTTCTTGCAAGGCAGGTCTACTGGCAACAAATTCCCTCAATTTTCATTTGAGAATGTCTTTATTTCTCCTTCACTTTTGAAGGATGATTTCACAGAGTAGAGAATTCTAGGTCAGTGGGATTTTTCTTTTTCTGTCAGCACTTTAATGTTTCCTTCCACTACCTGCTTCCTTGCATTCTTTCCTTTTTTTTTTTTTTTAAGATTTTATTTTATTATTTATTTGACAAAGAGAGAGACAGCCAGAAAGAGAGGGATCACAAGCAGGGGGAGTGGGAGAGGAAGAAGCAGGCTCCCAGCAGAGCAGGGAGCCTGATGCGGGGCTCAAT
>NW_023224617.1:0-739 GCF_002007445.2 Ailuropoda melanoleuca | reverse complement strand
AAGGAAATCCGCGCTCCAGTGACGGGGCGCGGCGGGCGGGCCCACGAGGGCAGGGCCTGGTCCGCGGGCCGCCCACTGCCCGGCCGCCCGGCAGGGAACTCGGCGCGGAGTCACCATCCCGTACCGCTCGCCCAGCGCGCCCGACGTGCCGGCTCGCCCGGGAGCCCCGCGCCACGCAGTCGAGGAGCCACGCGCAGTGCGTCCTCCGCGAGCGTCCACGACGGCGGACAGACAGATTTCACCCGAGTCCACGCGCGCCCAGACGACGGAGCGCGGCCGGGCGGAACCCGCGGCCCCGGGGCTCGCGTTTCCCGGGGGACTTCCGGGAGCGGCCGCACGCTGTCCCACGTGACGGAGGAGCGCGCGGGAGGCGGAGCGAGCATGCGCTACCGGGCCGGCACTTCCGGGTTGGCTGCGGGCGCGAGCCCGGGGTCGGGTTGTCCCGGTCCGCCGCGCTGTACCCCGAGCCCTTCGTTCGGACGTGCGGGCCGTGTCCTCCCGCTGCCCGCCTTTCCTCGCCACCCTTCAGCTCTGTGTGGGCGGGGCGTGGCGAGTTGTCCCCTCGAGAACCTCCCCGGGTGGCATCAAAGACCAGCGACAGGTCGTAATAGAGTGAGAAGAGGCGAGAAGGAGCGGGGCTCCCGGCCCCTGGGACCCCGGACCCCCAGTCCCCAGACCCTACACCCCTGTACCCAGACCCCCAGTCCCCCGGCCCCGGACTCTACACCCCCAATCCCCA
>NW_023224616.1:0-739 GCF_002007445.2 Ailuropoda melanoleuca | reverse complement strand
GCTCCCAGCGGAGGAGCCTGATGCGGGGCTTGATCCCAGAACGCCGGGATCACGCCCTGAGCCAAAGGCAGCCGCTTAACAACTGAACCACCCAGGCGCCCCTAGGCATTAACAAGTATTAAGCAAGTATTCTGTTGTCACTTTAGTCAACTTTCCTCATCTTTTCTCATCCACCATGGTGGGGATTGTGCTAAGGAAGAGCTGTCCTTTTTGTCCCAAGCCAAGTTCTCCAACCTATGATCCAACCTAGTTTCCTCCCACCTGGGATCCTATTCTCTTCTTCCAACATATTTTCCTCTCTCTCTCTCTCTCTCTCTCTCTCTCACACACACACACACACACACACTCCTGTCCCCTTCTCTCACACCATGGGAGGCCACATCTAACCCCATCCCTAGCAGATAGACACTATTGAGCCTCTTTCTTCAAATGATGTCCCCTCAGTCCATAAGCACTAGATTATCTCCCATCCTGAAACAAAAAAACAGAACTTTAATTTTTTCTTAGGTCATTTTTCCTTCTGTGTGTTCCTTGTTGTTCTTCTTACCTCCACAATTTAAAAGTAGTCTCCACTCCTGCCTTCCCTTCTCCCAATTGTTCTTTGTACAGTTTGGCTTCTGCCCTCACCCTTGTCCTGAAATTAGTCTGATGAAAGTCATTACAACTTTCAAATCAATAGTGGACCACTTCCAGTGTTTATCCTACTTGGTGTTTGTACTGAATGCTCTCATCTTGAAGG
>NW_023224615.1:4719-5073 GCF_002007445.2 Ailuropoda melanoleuca | reverse complement strand
TAATTTCTATGATAACCCAATTGTAGGCTCCCACTACATGCACTAAATTATTTTATTAGTTATAAATGCAAAAAACAAACAAACAAAAAAAAACCCCAAAACCCTCTACTTTGCAGGGACAGTTTGCAATTGAAAGATATTTGCACTGTATTATTTTCATCTATTTTTCTTTGAAGATTTTATATATTTACTTAGCACAAGCGCATGCAGGGGGAGGGGCAGACGGAGAGGGAGAAGCAGACTCCCCACTGAGCAGGGAGCCCCAATGCAGGGCTTGATCCTAGGACCCTGAGATCATGACCTGAGCCAAAGGCTGAGGCTTAATCAATTGAGCCACCCAGGCACCCCTTCATC
>NW_023224615.1:0-4551 GCF_002007445.2 Ailuropoda melanoleuca | reverse complement strand
GGGAACGCCTTGAGCCGAAGGCAGACGCTTAACCGCTGTGCCACCCAGGCGCCCCCATCTCTCCATTCTTAATTGAGGTCTGAAGCTCACTGAAGTTGTATGAAGTTACAAATTTTTCTTTTTTAAGGATGTTTTTTATTGAAGTATCAAATTTTTCTCTTCTAAAGGGGAGCTGTAATTCCCATAGCACTGAACTTGAGTGGGAAGTACCAGCATAAACTCATGATGTATTTTATCTTTTAAAAAAATAGGTAACTCCAATTTTGCCCATTAAATTGGCCTAGAAATAATGACTACCCTAGTAGCAGTGAGTAGCCCCAATGGATTGTGGTCTTCATCATTTCTCTCTAAAAGAAACAAGATTCTTAGGAGAGATGGTTGATTCCAGGTCTGGTGCAGGAAATATGAAAGATGAAGCTGGAACATCACATCACACCAGAAGCAAGGGAGCTACCAAGGACTATAAAGATTGTGTCAAAAGATTCAGGAACCAACCTACTGGCCAAACTGTAATGGATTAAAACACATCAAATGTGTTTAAATTCATGGCACTGAAGTCAATAGTCACAATAAAAACTTCTCCCTGGTTACCTCTGGAGAATGTGAGCAAACCAACTCCTTATTTTGAAAACTCGTAAAAACAACAAAAAAGAAGCAAGCAATTATCCTGCCTTGCCAGTGTGAACTGTAATTAAAAGTAACCAAAGAGATGACATGGGGAAATTTCTCTTTACAGAAGATATCTACCTAATAAATGAGAGGATGTAAAATTAGAAACTTGTCATTTTGTAATGCACAATAAACTAATAGATTTAGAAAAACCATTTATGAAATAGTCTTGCAAAAAATAATTGAAACTAAATCTGATAAAATCTCTAGATCTGACTACCAATTTATATAAAATGCAGAGAACAGATAGCATGTTCAATGATACCACAGGGGACTGCCAACAAAATATAGGCTGTGGGATATCCTATAGGAAAATCAATCTGTTTGTTTTATCTATGAAGAAATTACAAGAGATAACAGAAAATGTTAATGATAGCAAGCTTTATTCAGATTTGATGCCAGTCTATTTTGCACGGCACATACACGAACAACTTCTAAAACCCTTACACACACACACACACACCCTATATCCACATGTAAACACAAAAGTTGCTTTAAAAACTACTAGAAATAGTTTTCTAGTTTCAGAATATAGTATTTTTGATTTGGAAATCATAAAACAGTGTGGACTCTCACACTTGGGAAATCAAGCAAATGTGGAAAACTTGGGATAGTAATCCTCATCTGAGGTACAAGCTCCCCTTAGGGGAGGTTTAGAACTGTTGAGATCTATATAATTTGCACAAGCTTGCAAGGAGTCAACATTTGTTGATTTATTACTTAGTATAAAGCTACAGTAATCAAGACAATGTGGTATTGACATAAGCATAGATATATAGATCAATGAAACAAAACAGAGTCCAGAAATAGACCCACTATATACGGTTAGTTGATTTTTGACAAAGGTGCTAAGATAATTCAATGAGGAAAGACAGTCTTTTTCAAAAATGGTACTAGAACAACTGGATATTCATATATGAAAAAAAAGAAGTTTGAACCTTATCTCTTACTATATACAAAAATTAACTTGAAATGGTCAGACACCTAAATGTAAGAGTGAGGGCTCTAAAACTTCTAGAAGAAAACACAGGAGAAAAATCTTAGTGTTCTTGGGCTAGGAGAAGATTTCTTAAGCAAGACACACCAAAAACTATGGAGTATAAAAGAAAAATTTGATAATTTGGGCTTCATCAAAACGAAAAACTTCTATCCATTGAAACACACTGTTAAGACAATAAGACAAGTCATAGGCTAGGAGATAATATCTGCAAAACATGTCTGTGCTAAAGGACTTACTATTGAGTTGTAAGAGTTGTTTATATATTCTAGGTATAAGACTAAAAATGCACTAAAAAGATAAACAAAAGATTAGAACACTTTGCTAAAGATGACATATGACTGGTCAATGAACACATGAAAAGGTACTCAACCTCATTAGTCAGTCATTAAGGAAATGCAACGAAGTAGCTTTACAGCCCCATTTGGATGGCTAAAATTAAAAAGCCTGGAAATCCCAAGTGTTGACAAGGACACAGAGCACCTGGGACTCTGATACATTGCTGGTGGAAAAATCAAAATTGTACAGCCACTTTGCAAAAGAGTTTGGCAGGATGATTGTTAATTTTATGTATCAAACTGACTGGGTCATGGGATCCAGATATTTGATCAAACACTATTCTGGATATTTCTGTGGAGGTGTTTTCTGGGTGAAATTAACATTTAAATCAGTGGACTTGGGGTAAAGCAGATTATCCTTCACAATGTAAGTTGACCTCGTCCAACCATTTGAAGGCCTGAATAGAACAAAAATGGACCTTCCCTGAACAAGAAGGAATTCTGGCAGTAGACTGCCTTTCAACCTGAGCTGCAAATCTTCCTTGGGTCTCCAGCCTGCTGGGGCAGATTTTGGACTTACCAAGACTCCACAATCAAATGAGCCCCTTAAAATAAATCTCTGTTCTCTCTCTCTCTCTCTCTCTCTCTCTCTCTCTCTCTATATATATATATATATATCTATCTCCTATTGGTTCTTTTTCTCTGGAGAATTTGAATATAGGCAGTTTCCTACCAAATTATACATATACTTACACATGATCCAGCAATCCCACTCCTAAGGATTTACTCCTCTAAAAAGGAAAACAAATGTCTACACAAAGACCTAATGTGTGAATATTCTTAGTATGTTTACTCATAATAGCAAAAAATGGGAAAAGGCCAAAATGTACATCAAGTGGTAAATAGATAAACAAATTGTGTTATGTCTATATAATGGGATACAAATAAAATAGTGATGGGGTGCCTGGGTGGCTCAGTCAGTTAAGCGTCTGACTCTTGATCTCAGCTAAGGTCTCGATCTCAGGGTTGTCAGTTCAAGTACTGTGTTGGGCTCCACACTGCGCATGGAGCCTACTTAAAAAAAATAAAAAATAAAACAGCAATAAAAAAGAACTGCTCATCCATGCAACAATATGGATTAATCTCAAATGTATTATGCTAAGTAAAAGAAACAAGACATAAAATGTTATATACCGTATGATTCCATTTGTACGACAGTCTTCAAAACAGCAAAACTAGAGGGACAGAAAACAGATCTGTGGTTGTCAAGGGCTGAAGCTGAGGGGAGGGGATTGACTACAAAGGGATACAAGGGAACTTTTTGGGGTGATGTAAATCATGTATCTTGATTTATGGTGAAGGTTATAAAACTGTATACATTTGTCAAAACTCATCAAACTGCACATATTACAAAGATGAATTTTATTGTATACACATTGTAATTATAAGTTATAATTTTTTAATAGAAGGGCAACGGTTTTGAAGTAAGCATTATGAAAACTGGAAATACTTTCCTAGGTACCAACAGCTATTGCATTTTTTTGAACCCCATGATCATCCTAGGAGGCCTTTTTCTGCCCAGTCCCGATAACCTTGCCTTTCTCAACAACAACACGGCAGCCCCTCTTCTGAACCTCTTCCATACCTCACGAGGCATAAAACAGTGTCTGACTCAGTGACCTCTGACTTGAAAGAAATAGGAGCTCAGTTAGGCTGGCCTAAGCATGTATCAATTTAGGAACAAGGACATGGGTATTTTACAAATTTTGAAAACAGAATATAGCTGGCCTCTGGAGGGTTTGAGACAAGAATTGGCACACCTCTGCTCTTGCTCAAGATCCAATGGCCTCTCATATCCATTTCTTTCCTGTCATATCTGCCTCATGCTTCTCTTTTTCTTGTTCTGGAAACAAGAGCCAAATGAGCTGACCCAGACCTGCCTGGCCTCCTATCACTTTAAAAGTCTTACATCCAAATTCTCAGAAGAAAGAATTGGATCGATTTATCTTGAGGTCTATTTGGCTATGGATGAGCTCATGCCCCAAGGCCCAATGTCTGGGTGAGCAGGGAGGGGCTGGCTTATGTGACAACACTCTGGGAGGGAGATATGGAGCAGCTAGAAATGATTAGCCTTCTGGCCTTTGAGGCCCTACTGGAGCTGATACTGAGCTCATGCTATTAGCCCTTAGCTTCTTGTGATTTTCAAGGAATCCAACCATGCTACTGCCTCAGTGCTTTTGCATTTGCTGTTCCCGTTGCCTAGAAAGCTCTTCCAATAATCACTGACAAGGCTGGCTCCTGCACTTCATCAGGACTTCGCTCAAATGATCAGGGACTGCCCTATCAAAAACACCAACACCTATGTCACATTCTTTGCCATGATTCTGCTCTATTTGTCCTTAGACTACTGTAAGAACTCGACATGATGATATATATTTACTTCTTAATCTACTTTTTTCTCCACTAGAATGTAAGCTTCATGAGAGTGAGACTGTTATGTCCCCTCCTGTATCACCAAGACTCTCAGTATCACACACAGAAATGTTAATTTTCACATAACTGTTTTAATTCAGTGACCACTATTACAGTCCATTTATTCCCCAATGA
>NW_023224614.1:0-2022 GCF_002007445.2 Ailuropoda melanoleuca | reverse complement strand
TACCTTTTATAATTTATAGAAGTTGGTTTAACTGTTATATGCTATTTCTCAGAACTCCAGACATGTATCTAATGAGGCTTTCTAGAACACTTGAGAATGTGGTAGTAAAATGTGAGGTCTATAGGATACGTCATGTTGCTTCAGTAAGGTGCCCAAAGAGGCACACAGGCTTCAATCCTAGCCTGTCCCTCTGCAAGCAGAGAGGAAAGCATTTAGAGCTTTGGAAAACAAAGCCCTTTCTACAAGAGACCCTGAACTGTGACCAAAAGGAAGTCTGGAGAATACAAACATCAATTTAAGAGGCAGCTGAGTAAGTTCGAAGACATTTGTGCTCCTTGAAAACCCATGAGCCCAGGGAAGAGGGGGTCCCCTTGTAGGACAACCCCCAGGTCCAGGTAACGGAACCACAGTTCAGAGGAATGATATGAAAAGGAGTTAATCCATGTAGAATGGTCAGACCAGCAGCAGTAAATGTTTAAATGCCATTACAATTGTCTGTTGCTATTTATCTTTTCAGTCTCTACCCAGGAAGATCTGGAATATTCTGTCAGTGAGTCACAAATGCTGCTTTGCCTTTCTCCTGTTCTAGAATTAGCCTAGGGGCACCTGGGCGGCTCAGTTGGTTGAGCCTCCAACTCTTGATTTCAGCTCAGGTCATGATCTCAAGGTCGTGAGATAGAGCCCTGTGTGGGGCTTCATGCTGTGCGCAGAATCTGCTTGAGATTCTCTCTCCCTCTCTTGCCCTCCGCCCCCCACGCACACCTGTGTGTTCTCTCTCCCTCCCTCTAATAAATAAATATCTTAAAATTAGCCTAGATATACCCTGGCAAAGCTCTACGTTCCCGAGGGCAGGACCAGCACAGTGAAGCAAAGCAGTCTCAGGACGCCACGGAATCCAGGTCAGCGGCTACAACGTGTGGTCAAGACCAAAGTCACGCGGTCAAGGAAGGCTTGCGTTTCTAGGCCCTCTTGCCCTGCTGGCGTTTGGAAGGAGACTGAGTCGTCTGTGACTAAGTCCCCAGGCTCCTGAACAACGTGGGGTGGGTTGGAGGTGGTTTTCACAGGGTGCACGCTGGAATTCCAGCTAAGAAGGGCTCGAGGCACCTCAAGTATCTGTACAAATTCAGAAGTATCAGCCGGCTGTGAGCTGCGTCAGGAGCGCTGACAGAAACCAGAGCAAAAATGTAAGTGCTTTTCATGGTTTATTAACTGTCCCTGCGAGCGAAGGACTATGGCCAAATTCCTCATGCTTCCCTCTTCTGTAACCATTAGTAACAACACTGTTAGTAAGGAAACAAGGAAATAAGATGTTAGTATTTCAAGGTTATGCCCCCTGAACTTGACTCGGGGCCTGTGACGTTTAAAGTCCACGCTGTCAGCCTAGATCTGTGCTGTGTCCCACAGTGTCTCCTACCTGAGATTTGCGGGGGGAGGGGGAGAACATCTGCCAAGGACGGTCCCTCTCTTAAAGGGGCACAGCGTGTGTATTGTGCCCACCACTGCCCAGGTACAGAGCCGCTCTGGGCCATGGGGGTACCTGGGCTCTGTTCTCGGCATGGTCACCTGCATAAATTCAGTTGCCCTACTCCGAGATCATCACTTTCCATCAGCCCTGGGGCACCTGGGTGGCCTCATCAGTGAAGCATCTGCCTTCGGCTCAGGTCATGATCTTGGGGTCCTGGGATCGAGCCCCGAGTCAAGCTCCCAGCTCAGCGGAGAGCCTGCTTCTCCCTCTCCCTTGGCTGCTCCCCTGGTGTGTGCTCTCTTTCTCTCTCCTCTCGCAAATAAATAAATAAATAAATAAATAATCTTTTAAAAAGATAAAAAATAAATAAACTTCCATCAGCTCTGACTCTGTAATACAGCTTCCAAAATGGTACACAGATCTCCAACCCTCATCGGGAAGACACATTTCAACGGGTGATATACTCGCTGGGTTTGAAACCTGACGAGCATAAACAGGTACGCAGCAAAACGGCTCCTATCTCCCTGCCCACGAGCATGCGCTCTTCTTCGTTTTAC
>NW_023224613.1:0-739 GCF_002007445.2 Ailuropoda melanoleuca | reverse complement strand
GCTCAGTGGGGAGTCTGCTTCTCCCTCTTGCTCTGCCCTCCTCCTGCTCCTGCGTTTTCTCTCTCTCTCTCTCTCAAATAAATAAATAAAAATCTTTAAAAAAATAGTATTTCCACTGACCAAAGGTTCAATAGGACAGTAATGGTTCAAAAAAACTTGTAGGTATCTTAGACATGTATATCCTCTGTACTTTATGTACAAAAGTTTACATGTACCTTAATTTCAACATAAGGTTAAAAAAATTCCATAGTTTAAAAAATATCACATTTGCAGCGAAGAAGTTGCCAATACACAAATTGTATGTGTTTATAAGTTTAAGGAGTGCTTGTTTACAGCTAATCTAACTCTAATGCCCTCCATAAATTATACATAGAAATTTTGTGTTCCTCAATCAATCTTCCTCTGTTGCAGAAGTAACAGTACAAGCAGAGAGGAAGTGAATTCCCTTAAGCATGTAATTTATATGGGTATTATCTTTTCATTATTAAGATGGTGACATCTATTCAATCACTGAATGAGTGGCAAGTAAAAAAATAATACTAAAGCGTATGCTTCTGGAAATAGAAAAGATTTGAAGCTTTTTTGTATAGCGCATGTGAAATGGTTTTGAAAATAGTACTTAAACCAGCATTCAAACGGAACATCGACTGTTGTATCGGGATGCGTGAAGTAATTATGGGGAAGATTCATCTGAAATTCATAGAGCATTAAGCAAATATAAGTAATGTGATAAGACGTA
>NW_023224612.1:0-739 GCF_002007445.2 Ailuropoda melanoleuca | reverse complement strand
GGCCACCAAACCACGGAAGGACCATCCACGCCCAGAGAGCTGACAACACACCCCCAGGGCTCCCACCAGGAAAGCAAAGAAAGCCAACAGGACAGCCAACTACCAACCGTTCAAAACTCAGAGCTGGACCATCACAGAACCAAAAAGGCTCTGGAAAGCACAGTGATGTCAAGCAGACAACATCACACACTGTGTGAAACCACAGCACCAGGGCACATGGCACGGCCCCGGGACAGTGTGGCCAGGGGCCAGGCTGAAGCAGCCCTCAATGCAGGGGTGATGTGCACGGACCCCCGGGTGACCAACACACCCAGCAGCCTGGCCTCAGGGGGGGAGCTCCCACCCACCAGGCACTGCAGGCTGGGGCACATGACCCGTGTCCACATCCTGGCTCACATGGGGGCACAGGCATACCCCTCAAATGGGTGGGGAGCACGGGAAAATCAGGACAGAGCTTTTCATAAGGCAGAGTGAGGGAGATCAACATGGAGCTTTCAGAAACACGCAGCAGCACGAGTTAATTCGAGGCCAAGAACAGCAAGGGGTGGGGGGACTGCTGGGGGCAGGAAGGGAGGCCACCACAGAAGCCTCGGGAAAGATGCCATCAGACACTCCACCACAGCGCCCTCTGTATCCCCCACAGGGCCAGCGCTGGCACAGTGCGTGCGTGCTGCTTTCATGCAGGAGGAGACCGCACAGGGAGGCCACGGGCCCCAGGGCCACGTAGCTCACAGTGCAG
>NW_023224611.1:0-739 GCF_002007445.2 Ailuropoda melanoleuca | reverse complement strand
AAAATAAACATGTGCACCCAGGGCATTTCTCTTATCTGCAGCTGGCTCCCGGGTCATGCTGGGATGGAGCTCATCGAGACACAGCAGGACCTTTGAACCTGGCTCCTGCCGCTCCAGCTACCAGATCGGTAATGCAACATCAAGTTCCAAGTGCACCTGCTCTCCACACGGCAGTGAGAGTGGCACCGGTGTGGGAATCAAATTAGCCGACGCTTGTGTGTACAACTCTACAAACGAATGAGTGGCACGGCATAGACAGCGTTGGAAGGATACTGCTGCAGACTGAAATGTGTCTTCCCAAGCTCCTCTGTTGCAGCCCCTCCTCCCCAGTGCGACGGCATTTGGAGGTGACTGGGTTTAGAGGAGACCGTGAGGGTGTGGTCCTCGTGGGGGGATTAGCGCCCTTGTAAGAAGAGACAGCAGAGAGCTTTACTGTATTGATCTCTGCCATGTGAGCACACAGCAAGCCAGGAGGTGACCCTAAGCAGGAACCCGGCCATGCTGGCGCCCTGATCCTGGACTTCCGGCCTCCAGACCTGTGAGAACTGAATGTCTGTTGTGCAAGCCCCCTCCAGTGCCTGGAGCCCCAGCAGACTAAGACAGACACGGTCTCATCTCCCATCCGCCTTACCCCTTCCTAGCCCTGCCTTCCTCTTTTTCCAGCTGCTACCAACATTCCTACAGATGCCATTCCATGTTTCCAAGCTCTTTTCCTTCCTGAAGCAATCTAGGTATCTGA
>NW_023224610.1:0-739 GCF_002007445.2 Ailuropoda melanoleuca | reverse complement strand
TTTTTTTTGCATGATAAGTTTATTTTGTAGAGCCATTCCAATTAATATGTTTAGGTGTCTCTGCTGACAGTGTTTCGGAAATAATAATAGCATGACTTCTAAAATTTTCATAGCAATTTTCGTGGCTTTAAATAATTCATCCTTCATACAAGATTCCGTAAAACTACGGAACAATTTAGCCACCACTGCCTTTTGATTCTGGCTGATAATGATGAGGTTCCTTTCTGTCAAGTAGCAGCAACAAAGAAAAGCCCTCCTCTGTCTCGTTGAGCGAAAGGACGCGGAGGTGGAGGTCCAGAGAATGGGTCATTTCCCCAAGGAAAGGAGGCAGCCGCCCCAAAGACGCACCAGTGCTAAACAGGAATGAGCAAAAGACTGGTGAGCAACGTGGTCATCACCACGCAGCTGGACTATTCCCTTCTGACCTACATATTAATGAAGAGGAAGAAGGAGGAAGGAGAGAGAAGGTGTTGCAGAGGCAAGAACACTCATCAGAATCAGAAGTGTTATTGGAGGCATCCAGTCCTCAAACATAAGAGAGTAAAGCAGGATGACGAGAGTCAAAGGATTATTACTTCAATGTTTGTATTGCTCGTGAAATATTATATTGTCAGCCAACCCTGAATTTACCTAGCTCGTTTTTACATCACAAGGTTTTTCCTCACTACAGGACCTTCCCTTGACCCCACACTCTCCTCCAGCTACAACCTTGCTTCTTCCTCTTCTCCCCGCCCTCCTC
>NW_023224609.1:0-739 GCF_002007445.2 Ailuropoda melanoleuca | reverse complement strand
ATCTATCTATATCTATCTATCATCTATCTATATGTCATTTATCTATCTATCATCTATCTATCTATCATCAGATACTTCTATCTTCTATAAAGAAAAATAAACCATATAGGAGGATAGAGACTGACAAAGGTATTTATTTTAGATTAGATGGAATTTATTTTAGATTAGATGGAATTTATTTTAGATTAGATGGTTTCATTTTTCTCTCTATATATCAAAACAAATTTTCAGTTACATCATGCTAAGCTTTATCTTTGATCCTCCTTGCCAAAAAAGGGGATTTAATGAAATACTCAACAAGGAAATCAGAGGAATAATGAACCCAGGTAAACAAAATTTTATTGTCATACTTGGTTTATCTTTAGAGGTACTTATTTAGAAGGTCACATTCCTTAGTGAATGTCAACTTATCAGTATCAGTCCATATAAACTCTATCTTATATTTACCTTTTACCTATTTTTCCTCTGGCTTCCTAAGTCAGATCATGTTCCCACACTTTGGATATTGAATCATTAAGCAAGCATATGTCCTTCCATGCCAGCATCCATTTGTTTATTTAGTTATGTATATATTGTTGAAAAATATATATTATTGCTTTTTTAGGTAAGTTTTTCTTCCATTTACTTCAATAATTACTTCAATAATACTGTGGCATATATCTCATTCTGGTTTTTTTCTCTGTATATAACTTTTTGATATCTATCAATGTTCTGGTTCTTTTCTTCTGACTCTTTCCAT
>NW_023224608.1:0-739 GCF_002007445.2 Ailuropoda melanoleuca | reverse complement strand
AAGGCAGCCCAGACTGCCCAGTTCTGACTCATGAATTAAACTGAAAATGGGTTGCTTTTAGGAGTGGCAAGGCCACAGCACACTTGTTTCAAGCCATTGCAGAAGGGTGGGAGAGGGGCTCCCTGTCTCCTTAGGGGGTTCGAGGACCACCCCACCTGCGCCTCATTCCCCTAGCGTCCTGACTGCTCAGTAGATGGTTTCCTTATCTGAAAGCCCCGCCCACTGCACAGGCTTTGTGATGCCATTATTTGTGATCATTAAACGAGGCAAAGCCGCATCAATACAATATGGCTTAAAGATCTGAGCGAGAGATCAAGTGCTTGTTGGAAACACCACTGCGACTTCTCTCCCACAGCCTTTGGAGTTATGTGTCCATAGCTGAAATATAATTACGCCCTCTTTACAACCCTCCCTTGATCACTGGTTTTCTACCAGCCATGTGAGGCTTCTAACCAGGGAGGTTTGCCAGGCGTTTGCTTTGCTGCACGCTGATGAGGAAAGGACACGTGCTTCAGTAGCGGGTTGATTCTCTTCCCCTTGCAGAGGCTAGAAATGAAAACCCCGGACCACTTGCACCCAAACTTGCTCCCTTCCGATTCGCTGCAGCCGCGCGGCAGCGTGAGGCAGCCTGCGAATTCACAGGCGGCCGCGCGGGGGCGCACGAGAGAAGCAGCGAGTCCCCGGGTCTCTGCAATCCCAGGCCGCGCCAGCAGGGGAAAAAAAAAAAAAAAAAAATTTA
>NW_023224607.1:0-2036 GCF_002007445.2 Ailuropoda melanoleuca | reverse complement strand
GAAAACATATAATCATATAATAGAAATACAATCATAACATCAGAAGGAAAACACACACTTATCAGACTACTATGAGCCATCTGTTTCTGTTAAACTATAAAAAGAAAATAAACTTATTTGTCAAGAGTCACATGCTTAAGAGATTCAATATTGATATTTTATATTATTCTTGGAATTATGTTAAAATGATAAACAGTACTGCCATTTGGTCTTCCAATGGTCTCATCTGCACTCATCCTTATTCTGAAAGTGATCTTCCATATGGAAGAGATACAGCAAGGACCTGAGGCATATATGTCACTGCATATTCCACAAGATCAGCATCTCATTCAATCTAGATGTGCAATATACATTTAAGGAAACCAATTGTGTGTATAATACAAGCAGGTTTGACCTACATTTTTCTTTTCCAAGGGTGAGCTTTGTAGTGACAGATACGACTGCAGTGAATTGACTAGAATGATATATAATGTAAAACACTGTGACATCTCTTAAGATGACCAAGAACGATGTTTAACTGCAATCTTCCACGGTTGTGTAGACTGACAAGAAGAAGAAAAAATTGCTGTTTAAGGAGACCTGTTGACTTTTATAGCTCAGAATTGATTTCAGTCACAGCAGTCGCTTCATCTTTATATCCTAAAAAGGGCTGGCTCTGCAGGACAAATAGAAAGAAACAGGAAACTTCACAGCGTCCCATCTCTGAGATAACAATGTGATAACAATAGGGGATCATAAGTGCGCAAAGCTCATTCATTGTTACATAAAATAGAGAATTCATGAAGTTCTCACATATAAAATGTAATTTTTAAAAAAGATTTTATTTATTTATTCGACAGAGATAGAGACAGCCAGCGAGAGAGGGAACACAAGCAGGGGGAGTGGGAGGGGAAGAAGCAGGCTCATAGCGGAGGAGCCTGATGTGGGGCTCGATCCCATAATGCTGGGATCACGCCCTGAGCCGAAGGCAGACGCTTAACCGCTGTGCCACCCGGGCGCCCCTATAAAATGTAATTTTATTCATATAACAATTTTTCACAGATTCTTTGTGCCTTAGTTGAGAAAATCCATATGTTATCAATGAGTATTATAACAGCAAATAGTCATTTAATCATCCAAATATATCAAGAATGCTTTTATCTCTCAAGATGTAAGTTACATGTTAAATCAATAATTTAAACAAAAAGTCCACATTTTAAATACCTTATACTTAGAATCAGGTGAAAAATGAACGGGTGGACGATCACTATCATCAAAATTTTCTTGTCTCCCAAGTAATAAAAAATGATACAGGGCCACNAAAAATGATAAAGGGCCACCCACGCACGTCAAGATGTTGGCTGAAAGTCCTTGGAAGAAGAACAATATTAAGATTGAGCAACCAGCAGCAAGGTGGCCAGTACTCTGCCAAGGGCTTCATCTGCCTGACAGTTTCCTTCCACTGGATACTAGTCACGGGCTAGGCATTACGCCAGGCACTTCACCTTTCGCGTATTTTTATACACATTCAAACATTACATCAAATCCATAGTGTGCAGCAGAGACAGATCCAGAGCGCCAACCCATGTTGGAGGAATCTGAAAGCCTGTTCTTTCCTAAAACATCACATGGCTTCTTCTAATTTTGATTATTTAAGCCTAACATGAACCATGTATCAGAAAGATAGAAGGTGGCTGGTTTTTTTTTTTTTTTAAGCAATTTTTATAACCTCAAGTCTACAAAGGCATCTTAAAGAGTCCCTTTGGACTACAGAATAATTCCTGCTGCAATTTTGAATGTTCAATTTGGTCGATTCCTCTGTGGTTATTTCCACTCTCTTAGTTTGCCCACATTCACTGGTATAGAAAACATGGTTAAAGTGACTTTAATAAGTCAAGACACATAATAAACTCATCGCTGTGCCACCCAGGCGCCCCTGTATATTGATTTCTAAACATAATGATACAGTCATCTCTTCACACTTCTTTCTAACAACTTCCTAAGATATTTGTTTCCATGCCTCCATAATAAAAATATTATTTGCCTGAGACTCTGAT
>NW_023224606.1:0-739 GCF_002007445.2 Ailuropoda melanoleuca | reverse complement strand
TGCACACGTGCACACTCACGCACACGTGTGTGCACACATTCAATCTAGAATTACACACACCCATGCACACACACTGTGCAAGCACAGGGAGGCCTTGGCGCATGCAGCCTCATACTCTCCCCCTACTGGCGTGTCTGTCTTACAGCACCCGCCACCCGGTCCTGGCTCCAGCCAGTGTGCCCAGCTTACCCACGGGAGCGAATCAGGATAGATCATTCTAGTGGGAATAATGCATGTCGGTATGGAGAGACATTGCATCCAGAGTTACCGGGCAGTTCTGCTTCTCGACAGTGGAAAACAGAAGACATCAAGCGATTTCAGTGGCCAGACCCTGGGTGGGGGAGTGAGCTGCGGGGACGCCACCAAGAGGTCTCTATGATGACTTGGTCAGCACTCGTGTCCAGGAGGGCCAGTGGGTGTTGCGGGCAGTGGCCGGGTAGGGGTCTGGTCGGGCAGGAAGCAAAGACACCCACCCTTTCGGGCCTCCCCTCCTGCATCTGGGGAGCAGGGTGGGAAAGTAGGTGAGGGGGAGAGGTCGAAGGGTCCCCAGGGGAGCTTTGGCTGGACAGCAGGGCCACCTGGAGAGGCCCAGGCACCCCTGGCCAG
Source organism: Ailuropoda melanoleuca (assembly GCF_002007445.2). NCBI lineage: Eukaryota > Metazoa > Chordata > Mammalia > Carnivora > Ursidae > Ailuropoda > Ailuropoda melanoleuca. Next base: position 133 of record NW_023224606.1, on the reverse strand, counting down.
TCCCACCTCCTGGCCTGAGAAGCGGAGCCTCATGGGGAACCCTGGGCACCACAGCTGGGCAGGGACCGAGGACTCATGGGCCATTCCCGGGGAGGCCCTCTCTACCCCAGGCTAAGCATAAGCCAGGCCCAGC
>NW_023224605.1:0-739 GCF_002007445.2 Ailuropoda melanoleuca | reverse complement strand
GTGTGGCAGAGCCAGGACTCATGCTCAGGCCTCTGCCCTCCAGCGTGGTGTGAGCCCCAGTGCAAAATCAGAAACCAGTTTATTCCCATGAATCATTTAGACAGACATACTGTACCCAGGCTGAGAATGCTGCTTGAGCCAATTTCGTGGGAAATCCTCGCAAATTCCTGTTACTCCTCTGTAATTACTGAAATGACCGAGTCTGCTTGTTGGTCTCCTTGCTGCTGGGATTGCACACTGAAATCTTTCTCCTCCCTTCTTCAGCCTGAGTTAGGGTATGGGGGATGGAAGGGGGAAGTGCCAGCACAACCATTTGTGGGGGAGGGGTTCTCCTGCACTGTGTTTGGAGTTGGGCGTTATGCAGTGCGTAGGTGGTTTTGATTGGTCATGCTCCCAAGGGATGTCAGCTTAGCTTCACATCTGTTGCGAGTGATTACCCCTCGTGGGTTCGGACTGTTGCTGATCAGATGCACTTGCCCTCGGGGACCTCACAACTGGCTGAGGGAGTAAAGGGGCTCTGGGGGCCTCACTTTCCTTGCCTGTAAAAGGAGAGGGCTCTGCATGGTCCGAGGTGCTACTGGCTCTCCCCTCGTCTCTGGGTAAGGCAGCCAGTCACTGTCGTTCCTCTGCTGAAGGACTGAGCTCCGTGTGGCAGTTCAGCCCTGCCCCGGAATGCTGGGCACCTCAAATGAAGGGGTGGGCGGGTGTGAATGTTCACTGAAGGTGCTAAGCAGTATTG
>NW_023224603.1:0-2699 GCF_002007445.2 Ailuropoda melanoleuca | reverse complement strand
TTTCTGGCCTCTGTGGGACAGAGTTCATAGACCTTTATACCGTGAGCTGTATTGTAAAGTGGTTTCTTGATAATGTCCATTCCAAAAGCCAATGGAAAGCCACGACTGTATGCCGAATCATTTTTAAAAAATGGATGCGTGAGACTCAACACTTACGCCTTTGGTGGAACTAAATTACCCTTATCAGATGCTACTTTCAGACCCAAGTTTTTCCATCATAAAGTTTTTGACAGAACAATCTGTCTAAAAATCAGGTAAAGTGGGGGTGCCTGGCTGGCTCAGCCAGTAGAGCCCGTGAGGTTCTAATAAGTTCAAGCCCCACACTGGGTGTAGAGGTTACTTAACATACACACATGCATTACTAAAGAGCAGGTAAAGAAATTTATTGACACAGGTTTAGATGTTTTAAGACTTTCATGTCTTCCACACCGGCAAGAGAAAATACTGACAATGGATAAACAAGAGGGAAAAGACTCTTCAATAAAGATCTTCCAGAACTCACAGCATCACTGGTCAAACACTATAAGGAGAACTGTCAAGTGAACCAAGGAGAAGGGAGTTTAACAGAGAATTTTAATTTAACAGCCTAACTGAAAAATAAAGAACAAAGCAACCAACCAACCTTGTCTCCTACCCACTAAAAGGAACGTAAAAGGAAATCGGGGAACTTCTAAAGCTCGTGAAGCAGTTTTTTGGAAAGGCAAGAGGGAGAGGAGGGACAAACCGTTGCAAGTGTTAACGCATAATACGTTAGGTCAAGGATTCTAACAAATTCTCTAAGTCTCTACATGCATCATCAAGAAATGTATTATTAGAAACAGACTGCATAGAGAACTATTTGGTATTAAATACAGACTTTGCTATATGAACATACAGTATGTCACTTTTATCTCTTTATGAGAATAACAGGATAAAGAAAGATTCCCCAGTTTGCCCTTTAGACTGGAACCCCTAAACACTCACCACGCAGGCAGTGTGGACCTGAATTAACAGATGCAGAACCTAGGAGACCCCACCCTGTCATTTTGTAAAGGATCAAAATTCAGCACCCAGAGGTCCCCACCCAGCCTCCATGCTGTGTTTGTGTGTCTCCAGAAAGAAGTAACTTCAATTTGCATAATTAAGTCCACAGGCGAGTTTGAACACTTGAGATCTAGCCTAGAAAAAGTAGCAGCAAAGACAAAGCTGGAATTCGCTAGAAAAGCTAAAGGAAGATTTTTTTAAAAAATACTTCCAGTTCAAGTCAGAATAAGGTGGGGGCTGTTAAGTCCCATCAGCTTCGTAGAGCTGTGGATGTTTTGCTGTTCTTTGAAAAAAACGAGATCTATAATAAGCACATTCACTCGAGAAAAATACCACGTTCGCTAAGTTTCTGTCCTCATTCCCGTTACTTTAAATTTTATACACTGTTCAAGGGCAGAGTATACACCGGTTAAGATGTGTTCACAGCTGATGCATTTCCAGAAAGTTCTTCATGAAGGCAGCCAGCTTCTGAACGTCCTCAATGGTGACAGCGTTATACAGAGAGGCCCGGATGCCTCCCACAGACCTAGAGCGACCAAAGAGGCAGCCAGTAAGAACAAAAGCATTTAAGTTAGCATCAAGAGGATGCTCTTTCCAGTCACCCACTCCTGACAGAGACACAGCACCTGAGGCCATCATGTCCAACCTGTCACCTGAAAGGCCCCAGGCAGCCAGCAGGTTCAAACGTCTCATCATTAGGAAATTCTCCCTTCTGTAGTGGTGGACCATCGTGCTCACATGTAAGCCGGATTAACTCAGTCGGGTACCCAATGGGAAGCGGGGAGCAGGCAAACCCTGCAGGGCAGGTGTCTCCCCTCCCCTGCAGAGCAGGTGTCTCCCCTCCCCTGCAGAGAAGACACACACATTTCACAGAACGTGCAGGATTAACTATCTGATGGCAGCCACAGCGACAGTGATCTGTCCTCTCTAGTCACATGATGGCAACCTCAGTGCCATAAAAGCCATTTCAGCTATTTTCAAAGGGAATTTTGACAAAAGCCTGCAGAGGTGGCCCCACCATGCCCCCCGGCCAGGCAATCATGCTAAAGGTTCTGCAAGTCTGGCTCAGTCAGTAGAGCATGCAACTCTTGATCTCGGGGGTTTAAATTCAAGCTCCATGTTGGGTGTGGAGATTACTTAAAAATAAAATCCAAGGGGCGCCTGGGTGGCTCCATCCATAGAGCATCGGCTCAAGTTATGATCTCAGGGTCATGAGATCAAGCCCCATGTCGGGCTCTACACCGGGCATGGAGCCCACTGAAGAGTCTCTCTCTCCCTCTCCCTCTGCCCCTCCCACCACCCCCACTCTCATGCTCGCATTCTCTCAAATAAATAAATAAATAATAAAATCGTTTAAAAAAAAAGGAGGGGTTAAGCGTCTGCCTTTGGCTCAGGTCATGATCCTGGAGTCCCAGGATCGAGCCCCACATCTGGCTCCCTGCTCAGCAGGAAGCCTGCTTTCTCCCTCCCCCTCTGCTTGCCGCTCCCCGTGCTTGTGCTCTCTCACTCTCTTTCTCTGTCAAATAAATAAATATTTTTAAAAAAGGAAAAAAGAAGGAGGATTACCCCATGACAACTGGTCTTTCCAACAGTTACAAGAACCATTACTCCAAGCTGGGCAGACTCCTAGATGGACAGATAGGTTTCATCCCACATTTGAAAAACTATGGGGCACC
>NW_023224602.1:0-739 GCF_002007445.2 Ailuropoda melanoleuca | reverse complement strand
TTAAATGAAGTTCTTCATTTATTAGATTAAATATTTAGTATCATGTTTCAGGGAAGATCTTGTAAATGGCATCATTTTAGAAAATATTCATGTTTTGTTGTTTTGGTATAGAAAATGCAAATGGTATTATATACTGATATATCCAACAAGTTTGCTAAATCCTCACCTTGGTTCTAGTAATTGGTGTATATGTTCTTTTTTGACTTTTCTATACTGATAAACAAATTATTTGTGACTATAGATATTGTTCTTTCTTTCTTTCTAATCCTTACATTTCATTTTTTCCTGCTTTATTATACACTGTGGAATGGATTTGGTGATAGTAGACTATATAATATGGTTTATTACTTTGAAATAAATGCCAATAATATTTGAACATTACCTGTATTTTCCCTATATTTGTTGTGGGATATCTTTTTAGGAGCTTAATGTCTTGAACAGTCATTTTTATTTTATCCTGTTAACTCTATAAATTACAATTATGCATGTGATAAGATTGGTGGGTAATTTATTTTTCTTTAATACCCTTATCTGATTTTTTATAAGAAGGTATATTACCCTCACAAGTATTATTTCAAAGCAGTATCTTTCAGGTCTTTCCTCTTGTTAAATTCCATAGAATACTGTGAAGACATAAAGCAATGAATATGATGGCCAAACTCTGATTATAAGTTTTTAGTGGAGAATTTTTTCCCAGTATAAATCCAATTCTGAAATCTACAGCTCGTTTATTCTTTCC
>NW_023224601.1:0-739 GCF_002007445.2 Ailuropoda melanoleuca | reverse complement strand
GATAGGTTTGCAACACAATTAGAATCAGAGAAGGTATCGATGAACTCGAGGAGCCTTGCGTCATGCAGGGCATGAGGGAAAGAATGGAATTAAGCACGATTTCAAAGCTTCCGGTCTGAGAAACACGGCAGGTAATGGTGCCATTTGTTAAAACGGTGCGCACTTTGAGGGAGCCACAATTGGCAGAGAGAATTAGGCATTCGAGGGTCAATCTGAGAGGTCGGAGATTCTGACGCTATAAGGGGAATGTGCATTTGCATTTCCTGCTCTGTGTTTGCTGGGATTTAATATTCCCAGTGGCCATTGCGAACTCTGCTGGGCACCTATGCACTCAAGGTGTCAAGGTCACAGATTCTGCTGCCTATAGGTGATGGACAAATCTCTATTTTTGCTGTTACTCCCTTTTGTCGGGTTCAAAAGCAATGTTTCCTGTGACTCCTTGTACTGACAAATCTGAATTAAAACCAGTAATCTAAAGTCAGCAACACCCCTCCTGCTCACTGTAGTTCCTGCCTGAATCAAGCCTTGTTTAGCCAGATGTCTTTTCCTTGGCAAATTCTTCCATATTAAGTTCCTGTACCAGGCACGTCCTGGCTCAGCTGGATCTCTTCTCTGTTTAGCACAAGGCTAAATCAAGGTTTTGGCAGAGTTGAGATCCTTCTGGGGATGAATATGTTTCCAAGGATTATGACCATTCAGGTTGTTGGCAGACTCCAGTCTATGGGGTTGGAGGACTGCA
>NW_023224600.1:0-739 GCF_002007445.2 Ailuropoda melanoleuca | reverse complement strand
TTTCTGGATTTTCCTTGCAAAGTCATTCTACCTTTATTTTTTCTCTACTTAGAAAAACAAACAAAACATAAATACACACACACACACACACACATTTGCTTTATTTTGAAGTACTAAAACTAATAAAATAACTTCTTTGGCAACAGCATTCACTGTGCCTGTTACAGACTATGTTCCTAACAATTTTTGAATGGTTGACTAGCACATGGTTTTCATGGTCTCACTCCATTTTTTGTCAAAAATGTTAGATTTATTTTACCTCCTCTACAAGGGTGTAAAAGACTTAATCAGACCAATAAGGTTTAGTCAAAAATTATTAAATTCAGAAAAAATCCAAACTGTTTAAAGAAAAAAATTCTGTGATGTAGGACAGTACAGAAATGACTGGAAGTTCATCAAAAACGTTTTGTATTTTATTTATTTGAATGCAATTATTTGAGTTAATTGAATACAATTAGTCTAAGATTTAGCTTCAGTCTTAGAAACTTAGAAATTTTATTTTTTTACAGCACAAAATAGATCCACATTAACAAAGTTCACATAAATTTTTAAAAATTAAATAAATAAATAAATAAATAAATAAATCACATAGGCATGTGAGCCTGTGTGTGTGTGTGTGTATGTGAAAGAGAGACAGAGAGATAGAGTGTGTGTACACTTGTATATATAGTATTTGAGCAGCCAAAATATGAGTAATTACTCAGCTAAGTTTGTTGAAGAACTCAGCCCTGGATCAAAG
>NW_023224599.1:0-739 GCF_002007445.2 Ailuropoda melanoleuca | reverse complement strand
TCTATGGAACATAAGAACTAGGATGATTGGTAGGGGAAGAAAGGGATAAAGAAAGGGGGCGTAATCAGAAGGGGGAATGAAACATGAGACACTATGGACTCTGAGAAACAAACTGAGGGCCTCAGAGGGAAGGGGGGGTAGGGGATTGGGATAGACCGGTGATGGGTAGTAAGGAGGGCACGTATTGCATGGTGCACTGTGTGTTGTACGCAACTAATGAAGAATCGAACTTTGCATCGGAATCCGGGGATATACTTTATGGTGACTAACATAATAAAAAATCATTTAAAAACAAATCAAAACCAGAAGTGAGACCTACAGTTAGGGTATAGAGAGAGCAGTTTCTTTATTCATTTTTAGGACTGAAAGAGAGAAATCCTGATGATGGAGTTTGTAGCCCCTGATGTTTTAGAAAGCACAGTTTAGAAAGTACTAATTTACATCTTCAAAAGTAATAACAAGACTTATTTTATCAAATGTAAACTGAATCCATAGCTTTTTGAGCATATTTTGACTTTACCTCTAAATTCAACTGTACTGTTGACCGGCCTTTGAGAAGGGGTGTTATAGTACAAAGAGCATGGACTGCTGAACCAGACTGACTAGATCAGAAACCCTGTCATGCCACTTGTCAGCTATGGGATGTTGCCACAATCTTTTAATTTCCTTGGGTCAGTTTTCTTATGCATAAAGCAGGAATACTTATTTCTAACACAGGGTTGTTGTAAACTTACATGAA
>NW_023224598.1:0-739 GCF_002007445.2 Ailuropoda melanoleuca | reverse complement strand
TTTTTTTTTTTTTTTTTTTTTTTTGTAGTAGTTATTATGGTGCTATGCAAAATCAAGCATCAGTGTAATCATCTCAGAGTTTTATTGTGCGCTCAAACTTCTTTCCTCTTTTTATGACTCCCTAGGTCTTCCTCTATAAAACTATCATAATTATGATACAAACTAACCTACATTTGCTGTGCCATTATTATCATTACATAAGCTCTCTCTCTCGGGGCACCTGGGTGGCTCAGTCGGTTAAAGGCCTGCCTTTGGTTCAGGTCATGATCCTGGGGTCCTGGGATCGAGCCTCGAGTTGGGCTCCCTGCTCAGTGGGGAGCTTGCTTCTCCCTGCTCTTGTGCTCTTGCTCTCTCTCTCTCTCTCTCAAACAAATACATAAAATCTTAAAAAATAAGCTCTCTCATGCTGCAGTATCTCACGGGGACGAAGACCCTGGTGTCTGGAGTCAGGACATCTGGTTACAGGTCCCAGTGCCAGCATGTGCAACCTTGGACAGCTGGCTTGAGCTAAGCCTCATCTAAGTTTTCTTATCTTAAAAACGGGGTAGTAACACGAACTATTTTATAGCATTTCCTGACAGATTAGATGAGACAACATTTTAAAACTGCTTACGACTGTAGCTCTGTTTTCTATGTATGCTTAATGTGCTCTATCAAAGTTGTCTATGATTAACTGAGAAATAAAATTAAAAAGGCCAAACACTTCTCTTTCATTCTCTTTCTAGGCGTGCGCACGCAC
>NW_023224597.1:0-739 GCF_002007445.2 Ailuropoda melanoleuca | reverse complement strand
CTATCACCTGTGCTGGGCACAGGACCGCCCAATAAACACGTGAAGAAACCAGCTAAGGGCAGAGAGGGGATTCGAACCCAGGCCTCCCCCGGCGTCCTCCAGCCTCCCCTTGCCCAGCACCTACCACCCTGAACTATTGCTGGTTGATGATGCCCGGTGCGGAAGGTCTGTGGACGCGCCTCGTATTATAAATTGCTTTTTCACACCCCACGTGCCTTCCCCACAGTTTGATTCCACATTTACTGAGCTCCTGTGAGGGGAGGCCAGGTCTGGCGCCAGGGCTTCCAGTAATGAGGTCGGCAGGGGCTTCCGGAGGGCAGGAAGCTGACTTTCTTCCCTGCTCTCTCCTGCCCTGCACCGCCGGGCCAGCTGACCGAGCTGCGTCTCCAGAGTAGGGCCTGGCCAGCGTCCCACTGGTGGGATGAGGTCAGAAGCACCCACCCTTCCCCGGGGGACAGGGCACGTGGTTCAGGCTGGGAGACGTGGGCTCAGAGCCCGGACTTTCATCTGAGAGAGGAACCGGACCACAAACTTGTCCCGGGATATGGGGCGTGGGGGGCAGAAAGGAACTGGCCCCGGTAAAAGCCACACGCTGGCACGTGTGGGAGGCATGGCCCTTCTCTTGCTGCCCCCACAGGACGGTAGGAAGGAAGAGCGTGGATGCTGGAGTCCAAGCGATCTGGCCCCACCTCTGTGTGGCCTTTAAGCCTCAGTTTCTGTATCTGTAAAACGGGGATAC
>NW_023224596.1:0-739 GCF_002007445.2 Ailuropoda melanoleuca | reverse complement strand
GGGGGCATCTTGTTGGTGAAACTAATCATAACTAGTAGTTCAGAGGGAGTTTTAATTTCCATGGATAAAGCCTCTCATTTATCTCAAGTTTTGAAGATGGAACTAGCCAGACCAACTGCTGCCTGAGGTTAGCAAACTACAGCAAGTGTGTATTTAGTTCATACTTACAATACACCTGCCAACAGGAATTTGACAACTGAATGTACCTCATGTCTTTGGGTTTTTATTTATTTAGTAGGGTTTCCCCTTCTCTTTCCTCTCTTGGTTTAAAAAATCAGATCTGAGAGTTCAGCTGGCTTGGTAAATTAGCTATGTAACAAAGAGTCCCCTGCTCCTGCCTAAACTGATGGGAGATATCAGTGGTTGAGTTAGCACGAATTACAGCTTCCAAGGAGAATTCAACAAAGCCTCCACTATCCCCACCTATCCTCTTCTCATGCAGTTCTTGGTCTCTCCCAAGCCAAATCCCTGCATCCTGGAAGGCTTTCACAGGCTTACGATCTGGGGGAGGTTGGTGTTGGCATTCCAGAAAGCTGGGACTGCAGCTGTTTTCTCTTGATGACACTAAGGCCAGGTACTGCTACCACTGCATTCTAGTCTCCAATCTCCTGCCCATCTTACTGATTTTGCTGAGGCGAGCTTACAGTGAGAACTTCTAGATAATATCTATCTCAAAAGATTGCCTACGAGTACTTTGTAAACAGTTAAGTGCTGTTTTCATTTATTATTTTAGCTAAAT
>NW_023224595.1:405-635 GCF_002007445.2 Ailuropoda melanoleuca | reverse complement strand
TCGTTTCTTTTTATCCAATCTGCAACCCTGTGGCGTTTTATGGGAGCATTCAAGCCATTTAGATTGATAGATATTATTGAGAGATATGATTTTAATGATGCCATGTTGCCAGTAGTCTTTGTTTGTATCGGTTGTGACTTTCTGGTCTGTATCACTCTTGGGGCCTTTTTACCTTTATAGAACCCCCCTTAATATCTCCTGTAGGGCTGGTTTCGTGGTTACGAAATTGG
>NW_023224595.1:0-175 GCF_002007445.2 Ailuropoda melanoleuca | reverse complement strand
AATACTGTATCCTTGGATCTAATATTTGCGAATTGCACTATGACGTGATGTGGCATAGGTTTGTCGTGGTTGAGCTTGGATGGGGTCCTCTCTGCCTATTGGATACGAATGTTTGTTTCCTTTGCTAGATTAGGGAAGTTTTCAGCTACAATTTGTTCAAATATCTCTTCTAGGC
>NW_023224594.1:0-739 GCF_002007445.2 Ailuropoda melanoleuca | reverse complement strand
TCCCACTGTGTGTTTATTTGAAAGGCTGGGCTGCATTGTTATTGTCTATCTTAGTGGCTCTTTCCTGTCTCTCTTCTGCAAAGTGGCCTCATTTGGCCAGGCCATTCCCACCACCATCCATCAGGAGCTCAGCTAATGAGCAGAGAAGAGCAAGTCTCACACACAACACGCCACTTATCTGAATTATTATTTTACCAAGAAAGAGGGAGGAGGGCGTCGTGAGTAGGGAGAAAGTTTGTTTGACCTTATTTCTCTCTTCTGCAGAAGGCTGGGAAGGAGGCAGTCACCAGAGCAAACGTCCAGGCAGAGCTCAACTCCCCACCTCTGGCTGCGGTGCCCCGGCCCCACTATGCCCCATCTTGGGGGGCTGGGCAAGAAACGGGAGGGGGAGTGAGGAAGGCGAGGTGCAGGGCCCTGTCCCCGCAAACAGGCCTGTCCAGCTGTGCCCCTGGCTTTGCCCCCATCGCCCCCACCCCACACTCCCACTGAAGGGGAGGAGTAGAGCCGGGGGGATGTTCCCCCATCCTCTCCAACCCTCACTGCCTGCAAGCCACGCGGGGAAAGACCACCCTATTTGGGGGCTCGACGGCCGATACCCAACGGGGGCGTCCTGGAGGGGGGCGTCTGAGAATTCACACCCCCAAGTACAGGCCTGGCCCTAGAAAACTGAGCGGGGGTGGGAGCGGAGGGGAAGGGTGGGCGCCGGCCCCCGGCGGGCCACGGTCGGGGGAGGGGCGGG
>NW_023224593.1:0-739 GCF_002007445.2 Ailuropoda melanoleuca | reverse complement strand
GTGACCTTCAGACGTGTTCAGTGCCATCAAGATTCTGTGAAAATGGTTTACCAGATGTTCAGCTTGCCATGATGTGCTTTACAAAAGCTTCATAGTTGATACAGCCGTTGGCATCCTCCTGCCCTGCCATCAACTTGTCCACCTCCTCTTCAGTCATTCTCTCACCTAGAGTGGCCAAAACATGGCGGAGTTCAGCCCCCATCACAGTGCCATTCCCTTCTTTATCAAACACGCGCAGACCCTCCACAAAGTCCTCATAGGTGCCCTTCTCTTTGGACCTGGACACATGTTGGAGCATAGGAAGGAAGGTCTCGAAGTCCATCATTTTAGAATTCATCTCTTCTTGCTTGGGCCGACCAAGGACTTTCAAAACCTCAGCATTGGTTGGATTCTGTCCCAACGCCCGCAGGACGTCCCCACACTGGGCGTAGGTGATTTTCAGCTCGTTCTTGGGCGTGCGATCAAAGAGAGAGAAGGCTTCCTTGAACTCTTCAATTTGTTCCGCTGTGAATTCAATTGTGATTTTGGAAGGGTCGAACACGACTTCTTTTGGAGGTTCCGGTTCCGGTGGCGGCGGCTGTGGCTTCGGTGCTTCCTTTGGTTCTGCCTTCTTGGGCTCAGGCTTTTTGGGGGGCATCTTGGTCTTTGTCTGGGACAGAGATGCGAGGGCAGAGATGAGGCAGAGTGACGGGAGGCTTAGGGCTAGAGGACTCCCGAGGAGGCAGACACTCGGACTGGG
>NW_023224592.1:0-1620 GCF_002007445.2 Ailuropoda melanoleuca | reverse complement strand
TAGTGGTGCTGGACGTGCTCTGAAGCAGAGAAAAGTCATGACGTCAAAAGGAAATGTGGAATTGCTCGGAATGCACCATACAGTGAGGTCCACAGCTTCAGCTGCCCACCGTTTCAAGATAAATGAACCCAGCATGAAAACCATTACAAAAAAGAAAAGGAAATTCATGAATCTTCTGCAGCAGCTTCCCAGCAGGAACAAAAACCTTACCCTTCGTGGGAATTATCTTTTAAATTCAGAGTGAAACTGCAGCTTTTAGGTGAAAGCGGGATTGTTATAAGAAAGGCATACGCAGAGGCGCCTGGGTGGCTGTCATTAGGGGTCTGCCTTCGGCTCAGGTCATGATCCTGGGGTCCTGGGATCGCNTCCTGGGATCGAGCCCCGCATCAGGCTCCCTGCTCAGTGGGAAGCCTGCTTCTCCCTCTCCCTCTCCCCCTGCTGGTGTTCCCTCTCTCACTATACCTCTCTCTGTCAAATAAATAAAATCTTTAAAAAAAAAAAAAGCAGGAAAAGAAAGGCATACCCATAGACTCTGAGATGATTCAAGAAAAAGCCGGCTATTCTATGGGAACCTAAAGCGAAAGGAAGGCAAGGACGTACAGTTGGAGAATTCAATGCCAGCAAAGCCTGGTTGATAACTTCAGAAATAGGTTTGACTTTAAAAATGTCAGGATAACAGAAGCAGCTTTTGCCAACCAAGAGGCAGCCGGTAAGTTCCAGGCATCATGAAGGAAATCAGTGAGAAAGGGGATCTACGTGGACAGGTTTTTAATGCAGATGGAATTGCCCTCTTGTGGGAGAAAACAATGCCAGAAAGGACATTTACTAAGTANACAATGCCAGAAAGGACATTTACTAGTAAGGAAAAGAAGTGAACAGCAGGATCGAAGGCAAGAAAGGGGAGGCTGATTGTACTGTTTTGTGCAAATGCAGCCAGAGGTATGGTCAGGACTGCCCTTCTCTACAAAGCTGCTGACCCCAAGCCTTGGAGCGAGAAGGGAAACACCAGCTGCCAGTCTTTGGCTGCGCAGCAAGAAGGCCTGGACAACGCGAAAGCTTTTTTCTGGATTGCTTCCATCAATGCTCTGTCCCTGAAGTCAGGGACTACCTTGTTAGTAAGGGACTGTCTTTTTGTTTTTTCAAGTTCTCTTGATGTTGGACAATGCCACTGGCCACCCAGAGACCAGTGTGTTCAACACCAAAGGTGTTTAAGTGTCTACTTGCCCTGAAACACAGCGTCTCTAATTCAGCTCCTAGGTCAGGAGATTGCATTATACCGTTAGGAGTCATTATACATGGTGGTCTGTAGAAAAGCTTGCCATCGCTATGGAAGAGAAGCCGGAGAGAGAGAATATCAGAAAGTCTGGAAGGATTACACTTCTGAAGATACCATCATTGTTATAGACAAAGCCATGGAAGTCATCCAGCCCGAAATAATAAATTCCTGCTGGAGACAACTTGTGCGTGACTTCACCGGATCTATGACAGAGCCAATCGAAAAAATCATGAACGGCATTGTAAGTATGGCAAAACAAACAAACAAACAGGCGGGGAGCTGAAGGATTTGCATATATGGATCTTGGAGAAACTCAAGGGCCAACAGACACCACACCAGAGGAA
>NW_023224591.1:0-739 GCF_002007445.2 Ailuropoda melanoleuca | reverse complement strand
TGGGCCCGGCCTGAGGCCCTGTCTCCCTGCAGGAGCAGAACAACCCCAACACGGAGTTCTACATGAAGAACCTGGTGCTGACCACACTGAACCTCTTCTTTGCGGGCACCGAGACGGTCAGCACAACCCTGCGGTACGGGTTCCTGCTGCTCATGAAGCACCCAGATGTGGAGGGTAAGGCTGTGGGGGTGGGGCAGTGAGGTGGGGGCCACAGACCCTCACACTTCCTCTGAGCCCACTGCAATGTCCCCACCTTTCCTAGATCCTTGGAACCTCAGCCATACCCTGTTATCCAGATGCTAGGTGATATTCTCTGATAAGCACCAGCTGAGTTTCACTGGCTGTTAAAATACTGAAAATATCTGGACTGATGGGTAAATAGCTCCTGTGCTGAGTCAAATATATGTGAGACCACATAGAGTTGAGACCAGGTGAATAGGACGCTGCACCAACATGTTTATGGCCAAGGTCTGTTTGGAATGGTCTATGTCCACATCACACGTGGATGTACATATTTGGACTATCATCCCCGCCCTGAGACCCCTAGATGTCTAAACACTTTCCCCCTCCTCCCACAGCCAAGGTCCATGAGGAGATTGACCGAGTGATTGGCAAGAACCGTCAGCCCAAGTTCGAGGATCGGGCCAAGATGCCCTACACAGAGGCAGTGATCCACGAGATCCAAAGATTTGGAGACATAATCCCCATGGGCGTGGCCCGCAGAGTCACCAAAGACACC
>NW_023224590.1:0-739 GCF_002007445.2 Ailuropoda melanoleuca | reverse complement strand
GACCGACTGTCCCCCTGTGCGGGACACTCTGCTTCTTCCTGCAGACCCGCTCTCCACCCACAAGTGCGTTCCCACAGCTGCAGCAACAGGCGGCTTCCGCAGGACCCACGGAAGGGAGGCCCCGCAGGAGACGGGAGCCGGGGTCTGGGACATGTGCAGCCCACCCTGCTGCGTCCCTCCCAGAGGCCCTGCCCGCAGCCCCGCAGGCTGACCTCTCCCCACCCTCCCACATCTCTGCCTCAGGCCCTTCCCTGAACTCCAGATCCCCCTCCGGGCACGCCACCTGTTCCCGCTGGGACTTGCCCCCGTCCTGCAGCTGCTGTAACAAAGGATCACGGACGGGGCAGAAACAAACAAGAGCTGTGCTCCCCCCATTCTGAGGCCCGAAGGCCCCCATCTGCAGTCACGGGGCCGCACTCCCTCTGGAGGCTCCAGGGGAGACTGGTCCTTCCGGACCCGTCCAGCTCTGGGGCTGGCCGCACGGCCTGGCTTGTGGCCACATCACCCAACCTCTGCTCCGTCTTCCGTCCCGTGGTGGTCCTCTCGCCGTCTTCCAAGCGTCTGTGCCCAAACTGCCCCTTCATAAAGACGTCAGTCACACTGGGTTGGCCACCCTAGTGCCGTCCTCTCAACTTGATTCAACCCAGAAAGACCCAATCTCAAAGAAGGTCACATTCTGAGGTCCCCGGGACAGAACTTCCGCCCAGCTGGGGGGTGGGACAGCACTCAGCGCCCTGCC
>NW_023224589.1:0-739 GCF_002007445.2 Ailuropoda melanoleuca | reverse complement strand
TGTGCCTGTGCGTGTTTATAGAGAGAGTGCAAATGATAAAACGGGTGACATGTTAGATAAGTAATATCTGGGTAAAGGGTGTATGGGTGCTCTTTTTTGAAATTCTTTCTTTTTTTTTTTAAAGTATTTCTAAATTTAAAAAATTTAAAGAAGATTACAAGGAATAGAGTTAATTTTATTCTCCTAAGTCAGGTTTTATATTTTTTGTGGAAAAATTTGACTAAGCAAATAATACAAGGCCAATATATAATCTAAGAAGAGCATTTTCAAACATGTTTGAGTATACAGTAGTTTTAAGAAATAGTCTACTGACTTAAAATACATATTTTATATATGTAAATATCATGTATTACATAATCTTTTTTTTTAATAAAGATTTTATTTAGAGAGAGAGAGCGAATGAGAGAGCAGGAGGGGGTGGCAGAAGGAGATGGAGAGAGAGAATCTCAGGTAGACTCCCCACCAAGTGTGGAGCCTGATGTGGGGGCTCAGTCTCATGACCCTGAGGTTGTGACCTGAGCTAAAATCAAGAGTCAAACACTTAACTGACTGAGCCACCTGGGTGCCCCTCTGTATGTCTATTTTAAATTTAATCCAGTGTGTTTATTGCTCTCTTCTCCCCCATAAAACACAAGGTAACTGTTTAGGGATGTTTATTATTTGTTCAGTAGCATCTGAGTTATTGAATCCCTTGAAAATGAATTTCATTTTACAAATAAATGAAGAGTTATCACCCATG
>NW_023224588.1:0-739 GCF_002007445.2 Ailuropoda melanoleuca | reverse complement strand
GAGCAGAGTACAGGAGTTGAGACTTCGGCTCAGGCTGGCCCTTCCCTGGGTCGTCCTTTCCCCAACTCCTATGTCCAAATCAGGCCAACCTGTGAGGCCCAGCTCAAAGGCCACCTGGTCACCCTCACCACCCCACTGTCCGGGGAGTGGTTCCTCTTCCAGAGGCCCATTCAATGAATATCTAACGAGCTCCACTGGGGGCTGAACCCAGTGCAGCACAGGGCGGGGCGCGTTGAGACACAAGCAAGAGGGACACTGTCCGGCCACCATGGGACTACGGTCTGGGGATAGAGTCACGAAGCAACTGATGCCGTGATGAATTAGTCATGAAGCTGGGACGTTCTTCCTACCAGCAGCAGTAACACAAGGAATGTGAGCAGTGGGGAAACGAGGGCGGGGCCCGCTGGGGACAGCGGGTGCCCAAGAGACAGGTGTTGGCACTGATGGGACGTGGCTGCTAACAGCTGGTGGGGACCCTCCCTGGGCCGGAGGCGCTTCACTCAGGAGCTCACTCACTGCTCACCACACCGCACCCCTGAGGCTGTACCCTGCCCTCCCCAGGATGCAGGTAGGGGGGGCAGAGCCAGGATTCAATCCCCGCGCTCTGCTCCTGAGCCCTGTCTCCACTGACGGATGAGCACAGGCACGTCCCAGGCAGCACACACGAGCACACACGTGCACGCACAGCCCACGCTTGCACACGCACGCGCATGCCCAGCAGCTCACGCACGCACACGTG
>NW_023224587.1:0-739 GCF_002007445.2 Ailuropoda melanoleuca | reverse complement strand
GACATCCGCGGGTGCCACGCAGATGCGCTCCCTCATCTCTGCTCGCTGTCCCTGTGGGAGCCGCCGTGGGGCTGCCTGTCTATTCGGATTCCAGCCTGCTGGGAGCCTTTCCCCAGGACTGGCACCCGCCTGGAGGGAGCAGGGGCCCCAGGGAAAGGGGTGCAGATGCCCCCTGTGGCAGAGAGGGGGTTCTGACGGGAGACCCCCCTGCCCGGGCGCCCTACTGTCAGCTGTAAGCCCTCCTTCCATTCCTGTGGGCACATCCACTTCTGTTCCCACCGGACCTGCCGCACAGCCCCGGCCGGGCTGCTCAAACAGCAGACATGGATTCACTTGCTCACAGTTCTGGAGGCTGGACGTCCAAGGCGGAGCTTGTTCCTCCCGAGGCGTCTCTCCCTGGGTCCTCACGGGGCCAGCCCTCCGTGCGGGTCTGAGCCCTAATCCCCTCTACTCCTAGGGACAGCCCGATGACCTCATCGTAATTTAATGATCTCTCTGCAGACCGGGTCTCCAAACGCAGCCCCGTTCTGAGGTCCTGAGAGTTAGGGCTTTGACATATGTATTCCGAGGGACACTTTTCAGCCCCTCACACTTGCTAGTGCTCGTTATTGCTTTTTCACTTCTTCCTAGTCCTTGCTTTGTTCTTTTGAGGACTTCAGAGAAGATCATTTTCTTTAGAGTCAAGCTTCCCCGAATCTCACCCTGCCACTTCCCGACCACGTCCTAGATCGGGGTAGCC
>NW_023224586.1:0-739 GCF_002007445.2 Ailuropoda melanoleuca | reverse complement strand
CCCGTAACGCCGGGATCACGCCCTGAGCCGAAGGCAGACGCTTAACCGCCGTGCCACCCAGGCGCCCCTGTTTTGTTTTGTTTTTGGACCAGTCCTTCCATCCCTCAACCCCATTCTACGTTATCACAACTCCATTCATCTCTCCTTGGAAACACACTTCTGTGGGTTATTTTTGTGGCACTTGGTGGTCTCCCTGATTAGAGAAAGCTTAAAAAGGATGGGGACTTTGTCCAGTTTTGCACCTGTGTTGTAAATGGAGAAGTGAATTCCCTTTGTGAGATCTTTAAAGATTCGTTCCAACATGATGGCAGAAATTTCACCCAGAGACACATATGAAATTAAAGAAATTGTTATGCTTCCAGTCCTAGAAGAGGGAGGTCAGGCATGCCACGCAGGGGGCCACATGGAAAGGAGTGCCCAGGAAGCATGCTCAGCCAAGTGGGTGGCGAGCTGGGAGGGAGTGCGGTCCCCTGGGCAAGTGCCTTCACTGGGGGTCAGGATGGAGTTCACAAGCAAAAGGCTTGAGGGGATGTCATCGGTGCCTTTGTCACTAGGTCACAGGGGAGTGGAAGAAGAAGTTGTGGCAGGGGGATCAGCCTTATCACACTCTCCACTGGACGCCTGAGCAAGGATATCAACAACCTATTTGAGGGGATGCCGAAGCATGAGGAAAACAGGACGTTTTCAGAATTTGCAACGTGCACCCATTATATTCTCAACCCTGGCATGGTGCCAGGCG
>NW_023224585.1:0-739 GCF_002007445.2 Ailuropoda melanoleuca | reverse complement strand
GGAGAGGAAGAAGCAGGCTCCCAGCGGAGGAGCCTGATGTGGGGCTCGATCCCAGAACACCGGGATCATGCGCTGAGCCGAAGGCAGACGCTTAACGACTGAGCCACCCAGGCGCCCCAGAAATCTCTTTTTTTTTTTAAATTGGGTTTTAAATGATTTAAAACATGGGAACTCAGGGTCGAAGGGAAAAGCATGCTTTAGTACAAGTACAATTAGTACAAGGCTTTGATGAGTGATTTGGCAGTACCGCTAACATTTAAAATAGCCTAGAAATTCCGCCTCTCTGAATCCATCCTGGAATTCAGGTATATATTATAAGAATGTTCCCTGGGCATTTTTATACGAGCATAAAGAAGACAACTTAAGTTTATCTCAATCGGGAACTGGTTACATGAATTATAGAAAACTGGGCAACTGTCAAAATTGGCATAGACCTACCGGCATGTAGTCGGGTGAAAGGAGGTCCCCCCATGGTATTGTTCACGGAGAGAAGCCAGAGAAACACCGTGTACAGCATGACCCATATTTTCAAGAGAGAAAGAAAAGGATGTATAGGTGGTAGTTACAGATGCAAGGAAAAGAAGTTAGGAAAGGTGGATTTAAAATTTTTATATTGGTTTCTCTTGAGAATTTACAACTGGTGGGTAGGGGTTGTTGCTTCTTTGTATATTTTATATATACTTTCTATATTTCTGTGTTTATTTTCACCTGCATTTATCACTTTGGGAATTTTTTTTTT
>NW_023224584.1:0-739 GCF_002007445.2 Ailuropoda melanoleuca | reverse complement strand
GGTTCTAATCTAGCTGCACTCTGAACAGGCCTGCAGAAGGTGTGTTCCCTAGGGAGTGTCCAACACGCTGGGCGAGATCCTTCAGAGATGGTCAGTGACTATGTTAATGTCCTGGATCTTTCCTCAGGTACACCATTTAGAAGTCAGCTTAACTCAGACTCTCCAGCAGCAACTCTTCCTTCACCAGGTAATGGTATTTTCCAAGCAAGAACATTTTTGAACCTCATCTTTCTTGACATTAACTCTAAGTCCACGGGATGACCCCAGGGTGAGAGGGTGATGGGATACTCTCATGGACTGAGCCTACGCCTTTCTCTCTTCTTAATCTCTGTGCTTGCGCAGAGCCAGCCCCGCAGCTCTACCACCATGTTCATACTCACAAATCTAAATCTGTGTCCCACACCTGACGACCCCCTCGACTATGCTAGTGCCGACTGAACACGGGCACTCACGTCTCCCTCAGGGAGCTGAGCCCGTCATCCTTCCCCTACCTTGCTTCTCTTCCGGTTTCCCCTGTCCTGGTTAATGACACCACTATCACCCAGTTATTCCAACCAGAGACCTGAATTATCTTGGATTTTCTTTTCCCTCACTTCCAACATTCAAGCAGTGGCCAAGCTT
Source organism: Ailuropoda melanoleuca (assembly GCF_002007445.2). Classification (NCBI taxonomy): domain Eukaryota; kingdom Metazoa; phylum Chordata; class Mammalia; order Carnivora; family Ursidae; genus Ailuropoda; species Ailuropoda melanoleuca. The sequence continues at coordinate 118 of NW_023224584.1, read as the reverse complement.
ACTGATTCCTCTCTCAAATCCAGATCCTGCTCTCCACTTCTATTTCCGCTACTATATTTCAGAATCCCAATTCTTATAGTGGCCTATGGTTCTTCAGCCATAGTTCTTACTATTTTTT
>NW_023224583.1:0-929 GCF_002007445.2 Ailuropoda melanoleuca | reverse complement strand
TGATATAACTGTAATTGAAAGAAAATGTTTTGTGGTTCCAAAGGCTATGATCTTTTCTCTATACTGCCTAGCCATTATGNTGATCGTTTCTCTATACTGCCTAGACATTATGCTGTGATCTCCAGGATTTTATACATGAGATAGCAATATACGAGAGCAAGAATATTTATTATACCCTTGTTTGTGATAATAAAAAAATAGACTAAAAAGCCAAATGTCTATCAATAAAGGATTTCAAGATAAATTAAAACACACAACCAGAAAATAAGGTAGGTCTATATGGACCTATTTAGACCTATGCTCTATAAAGTCTATTTTTTAAAAAGTGCCTACCTGTATAAAATGGACAATATTCTGGAAATATTTGCACCTATTTATAGTTGTTACCTTGAGATGCAGAATTCAGGAGGATTCAGTGTGTGTGTGTGTGTGTGTGTGTGTGGAATTCACTTTTTAGTGTACTTTGAAGTTGTGGTGAAGTGATGGGTGATTTTTATTTTTTAAAATGTTTTATTTTTGAAACCTTTGAAGAGTAGGACACACTCCTCATTGACATATTTTAGTTTGAGAGGCACATATTTTCATATTAACTAAGGTGAGCATAGGGAAGAGTGTCTGGATGCCAACATGGAGAAAGAAATTTTCTCAAGGGGCTGTGCTGTGTTCAGAACAGCATATCTGTTTTCTCTTCTAAAACCTGAGGGTTTTTAGGCTTTCAGTCTTCTGGAATTATGGAATCTGAGTTACAAGGAACAGGGACTTTGCCCTGCCAGTTTTCTTGGCAATTTAATTGGATTCACAACATGACACTTGCATATCACATGATACCCTGTGCCAAACATAACTAAAAAGAGGCAATCTCAAATATCTTATGATTTCTCAAATTGTAGTAATTTTCTAAGTTCACTACCATTTCTTTAATACATCTT
>NW_023224582.1:0-739 GCF_002007445.2 Ailuropoda melanoleuca | reverse complement strand
TGAGTGAAACATTGACTTGAGGGTGAATATTTTTCAGATTGGAGAAACGTGATCATGTTTCAATGCCAGTGGGATAGAGCTAAGACGGAAGTGTGGGGGCAGGGCAGAGAGAAAGATTGATTGCAGATGTAGGGAAAGCAGTGTGTGGAGGCACGTTAGGTGTGGCAGACTCTGTCGCCCACAGAGTGGCTATTTCCCAGCTTCTTTGTTTCTATGGAAACTCCATTTCTTTAGGTGTTATGTGGCCAGGTTAAGCGTGACTCTGGATGAGTCTAAAGCAATTATGGTAATGCCCTCTTTTTTCAGTGATCAGTTTAAGGGCACGCATGTGACATAATTTTGGCCAATGGGGCAAGAGAAAGACCATGGGATTTCTTCTGGGTGATGTTTCTCTGTTCCTAAAGAGAGAATCATGAGAAAAATTTCTCTTTTCTGAGTAATGACTTCTACAGGGGGTGCCTGACTTGCCCCCTATTGGGGCATCAGTGGGCTTTTGAACAGGGAAGTTGCCTCAAACAGCCAAAGAGTGCACACTTTTTGCAAGGTGATTGCTAGCTTGTTATTGGACATTACTTAAATCTGCTTTTATTTTTACTGAAGGATATAACATTATTTGAGATCTGAAATACCCAGAAGTCCCCAATCATATCAGATAATCATTCTGGTAGGGAGGGAAATGAACAGAATATTTCTTTTATAAAATAGAAATTTAAATACAGGACTTGTGACAGGGGAACAT
>NW_023224581.1:382-3608 GCF_002007445.2 Ailuropoda melanoleuca | reverse complement strand
ATTATTCTATGACTCATTTGAAATCCTACCTCTTCATGAGCTCATCTCTGATCATTCCAGCCTTCACTGACGACTCTTTCTGATCTTGATCAGGTCCTCTTTTTCTTTTTTTCACATTTAAGTCTATGAACTACTTTATAGCTTACTGAAAACAGTATAGAATTGAGACTAAGAGCATGGAAACTGGAATCAAATATGNCATGCTATGATCATTTCCACATCCACGCCTTCAATCATGTTTTTCTGCCTCTACCCTCCGCTTGTCTGAATTCAGTCGATGTATGAGGGCTGTAAAGGGTGTGGGAGAGATTAAATGATTCTAAGTTACATTACAACCTTATTATTCTATGACTCATTTGAAATCCTACCTCTTCATGAGCTCATCTCTGATCATTCCAGCCTTCACTGACGACTCTTTCTGATCTTGATCAGGTCCTCTTTTTCTTTTTTTCACATTTAAGTCTATGAACTACTTTATAGCTTACTGAAAACAGTATAGAATTGAGACTAAGAGCATGGAAACTGGAATCAAATATGCCTGGATACAGTCCTGACTTGAATACTTACTAGCTCTATGATACTGGATAAGTATCTAACCTCAGCTTCCTTACCTATAAAATGGAAATAATAAAAGTTTCTGCCTATAGAACTGTTGCAAAGATTAAAAGAGATAGTCTACTAATAGCAATTAGTACAGTGCTTATAACTCATTAAGGTGTNGGGAACATATGGATTAGGATTCTCTTAAAATACACATGGGTTTAGAAACTAGGTGAGGAGGGAACTGCTTAGGGCCAAATGCATTTTGGATTTTCTAAACACACGTGTGTGGCTATCACCACTAACACCCTGCTCCCCCACCCGCACTACACACATACAAACAGTTTCTCATTGCATGACCTAAAGACCTAGAAATGGTAAGAGTCCTAGAGACCACACACCATGGAGATTCAGAGCTATTTACCCAAGGTTAGATTAATTCAACAGATGATTTTTCTAATGTTTTCAGAAAAGGAAGGAAAAGTCAACCAATGATTCAAGATAAAAACAGAGTTTTGATTTTTATTTCTGATTTTAAGAATAAACACATGTCTACTTTGTTTGCATCCGTTTTCTCTTCTATAAAACGTAGGAAATGGATTGACTGATCTCAGAAATTCTCAAAAATGTCTTTACGCTTGGACCAGTTTTTTTTTCATCTGTTACTCCCCCTTGTCCTTCCTTTTCTAATTTGGGCATATGCAAATTTTTACAGCAATAATAAAATAAGATGCAAAAGCTGAACTTAAAAATATCCCAACCCCAGCCTAAGCCCAAGAAAAACTCAAAAGCATATGAAAATGAGTCTCAAGTATCCACCAACTCACTTTTTCTGCCCCTCTTCTCTCCCNAACAGAGTTTTGATTTTTATTTCTGATTTTAAGAATAAACACATGTCTACTTTGTTGGCATCCGTTTTCTCTTCTATAAAACGTAGGAAATGGATTGACTGATCCTAGAAATTCTCAAAAATGTCTTTACACTTGGACCAGTTTTTTTTCATCTGTTACTCCCCCTTGTCCTTCCTTTTCTAATTTGGGCATATGCAAATTTTTACAGCAATAATAAAATAAGATCTAAAAGCTGAGCTTAAAAATATCCCAACCCCAGCCTAAGCCCAGGAAAAACTCAAAAGCATATGAAAATGAGTCTCAAGTGTCCACCAACTCACTTTTTCTGCCCCTCTTCTCTCCCTGGAATACCACCACAAAGCACCTCTGTCCTGATCTTCACCCCAATAGCCTAAAGCAGCCCATCAGAGAACTCAGAGCTGACCTAAATGATATGATGTGTTTGTGTGTGTTTTGTTTTGTTCGTAAATAGAAAGTAGTATGGGACTTAAAAAAAACTAATGACTATCAGGAAGCTATGAGTTAAGTCTAAAATTATAAGACTAGAAATTGAAAGGAATGAGGTAAGACATTTTATTACAAATTTAAATCCTCATTAATAAAGTGAAAGAAATAGTTACTATCAGTATCAGCAGCATCAGGCAGATTAAATATCTACCGAAGACTTCCTTCTATACCAGTTTTCTCATTCAAAATGTTCCTGCTATCCTGAACTTAAAACAACTTATTCTAGGAAAGCCTATTTGTCTTCTGATAGAAGAAGTAAAGATGTTTATGTACTAAAACCATTATTCAGCAGCTCTCTAACTCTATGGTGACTGCTGTGGTATGGTCACAGTTAATTTCATAATCACTCATTCCAAATTGTATGTAAAGTAGATAATGATTGATATCTGCATTTTTAATAGAGGTCTAAGTCCTCTCCAAGAGCCACCGATATCATCAGTCCTTAATGTAGAACTTAGGTTTGAGTTAATGACATAAGTGAACCCAGACACGGTACTGACATCAAAACCCTTGACTCTACCAAGATGCATGATTCTTTTCCTTACAACCTGAGAAAACTGTTTCCAACATGGATGAAATATCATGCTATAAATACCCTAATCTGCTTGGAATAAACTCCCCTGTCACCGTGACCAGCCAGACCATGTTAGCTTCTCCCGTTATGTGTTCCCATAGAACTTTATACTTCCTTATGATATCTAGGGTTGTGAGATTTGAGAGGGGAGGAATTGTGACTATCTTCTTCTCACCTGTATTTTCAGAGCCTAAATAATACATGGCATAAATAGTATATATTTGCTGAATACACACATAAATAAATGAATTTGATTTCAAATCCCTATTTACTTAAATTGATAATGAATAATTTTTCCTGATTCTCCTAACAATCTAGCCATCTCTGTCTTCCTAGATTAGAAACATCAACGTTGGTCCTTTTGAGTCTTCAAAGAACATTTTAAGGCATTTATTTTGCTACTCTATCTGATTTGAGGACACCATTAATTTCATTTCATGGATGACAAGCCTGAGGCAAAACTTCCTATATCTGGCCCTAATAAATAAATGTAGTTCCTGAAAAAGAGTGAAGGTGAGCACTCAGAAAATCCTGACTTTCAACTCCATTTGTAATTCCTGAAACGGAAGAGATCTTGAAATGTTCTTATGGAAACAAGGACTTCATAGGTGTGCTTTGTAGATGTGCTCTCATAGACACAGAAGCAAAATTAAAATCTGACAATAAAAGTGTACTTAAGGGGAGCGCCTGGGTAGCACAGCGGTTTAAGCGTCTGCCTTCGGCTCAGGGCGTGGTCCCGGAGTTATGGGATCGA
>NW_023224581.1:0-325 GCF_002007445.2 Ailuropoda melanoleuca | reverse complement strand
CCCCTGCTTGTGTTCCCTCTCTCGCTGGCTGTCTCTATCTCTGTCAAATAAATAAATAAAATCTTAAAAAAAAAAGTGTACTTAAGGAATCATTCAAAGTAAGAAATCACGCTGCACATGAAGAAACTTACCCTGAAGTGACCCACATGGAGTTTATTAAAGACTGTCCTGTTGGAACTCCAATGCATGTTATGTTGGGGGCACAGTGCTGAAAAATAAAATTAGCATCCTTATATGAAAAATTCTATCCAGAAAAAAATTCAAAATGTACATGAAGACTTAATTTGAAGTCCCCATTAGTATATCTCTCTACAAGTTAATTGGC
>NW_023224580.1:0-739 GCF_002007445.2 Ailuropoda melanoleuca | reverse complement strand
TGAGGTTCTTGAACATGAGACCATGTATATCTTTCCTTGTCATCTATTTCACTAAGTTTAAAATACAAAAACCATTGTTTATTTAACACCTACAACGTCTCAGTTATCAGGGAAGGAAAGAGAATAGAACTAGCATTTATTGCACACATACAATATGCCAGACAAGATGTGTACATTTCATGTTGTCCCACATACCACTTTGTGAACTACGTCATATTATATCACTTTTGTCGATAAAAACTGGCTCAGATAAATCAGCTGGTCTGGCTTATATTATCAGAGCCAGGTATAGTTTCTCTGACCTAAAATTCATGTGTTTATATTGTAAATGTCTTACTTTTTTGAAAATCTGAAGTGATTTAAAAAAAAATGAGTTTGGGGCTCCTGGGTGGCTCAGTCAGTTGAGCGTCTGACTTCAGCTCAGGTCATGGTCTCAAGGGTCATAGGATTGAGCACCTGCTCCCAGCTCAGTGGGGAGTTTTCTTGTCCCTCTGCCAGTCCCCCTGCTCATGCATGCGCTTTCTCTCTCTCTCTCTCTCAAATGAATAAAATCTTTTTAAAAAAATGACCTTGTTTCCCAGAGTCCATAGTCTCTCATGCTTCATTCCCCCTTCTCTTTCAAACTGAGGGCTTCAGAGGGGAGGGGGGTGGGGGAATGGGATAGGCCAATGATGGGTATTAAGGAGGGCACATATTGCATGGTGCACTGGGTGTTATATGCAAGTAATGAATCATGGAA
>NW_023224579.1:0-739 GCF_002007445.2 Ailuropoda melanoleuca | reverse complement strand
GAGCCAAAGGCAGATGCCTAACTGACTGAGCCACCCAGGCAACCCACAACTGGTTTCTTTTAAGTTTGTTTAGAGAGAAGCCAGGAGCCCTGTGATGGCAGGATGCAGCCACTCTTCTCAACTGTCCCAAGCAAGTCCATTCCCTGTTCCCGGACTCAGTTAAACAGAATTCTGCAGTTAGGTGGACGTGGTCTCTTTAGGAAGCGATTTAGAAATCTTGTACTGTTACTTAAGCGTGGCCCCGAAGGATATCACTCCCGACCCTTAGCAGTTTATCACAGGACCTCACGTAACGTCCTCTCCCTGAGGGGTTCTGGCAGTTCTGTTCTCCATGCCTTGCTAGATTTCCAGTGATATGTTAGAAAGTCTTAGAGATTGGCTCTCCCAGGTGCCTCTCTTAAGTCGACTCCAAGAACATAGACTGTAAGAGAGAAATGTGCTAGGTGGAGTATGAGAGAGAACCAGATGATGACAATCTCTGAATACCGAGGGCAGATGGAGGGAGACAGAGGGGTATCAGGCTGTTGACATATAAACTGAGCCACATAGATGAAGTCTTGATTATTCCTAATTGCTTTAAGCCACAAGCCGCTTTCTCCCTCTGAATTACATATGCATTTTCTAAGGGCAAAAATCCTGCCTATTTCCTTTGTGTCCTCTATGATTCTAGACCCATGTTTGAGCACATAAGAAGTTGTAAAAAAAAAAAAAATATATATATATATATATATATATATAT
>NW_023224578.1:0-739 GCF_002007445.2 Ailuropoda melanoleuca | reverse complement strand
ATGCCCAGAAAGAAAATTTTAGGTTCAGATGGCTTCACTGGTGAATGCTCATAAATATTTCAGGAAGAAATAGTACCAATTACTAACTAAAAAAGATACATGATGATAGGGACTGTCCAAATAATTTTCTACCAAACCAACCAGCTTAAACTAATATAAACACCTGAGAATAACATGAAAGTAAAGAAAGTTAAAGATCATTATCAATAGCCTTCATGGTATAGAGATAAAAATCCTTTTAAAAATTTGCAAATCAGGGGTGCCTGGGTGGCTCAGTCAGTTAAGTGTCTGCCTTCAGCTCAGGTCATGATCTCAGGGTCCTGGGACTGAGCCCGTGTCGGGCTCTCTGCTCAGCAGGGAATCTGCTTCTCCCTCTCCCTCTGTGTGCTATTTCTCTCTCTCTTGCTCACTCTCTCTCAAATAAATAAATAAAATCTTTTTAAAAATTTGCAAATCAAATCCAAAAATATATAAAAAGGATAGTATGTGATGGCAAAATCAAGCTTATCCCATGAATATACTGTGTTAAATAAGCAATATCAGTTAATCAATATTGTTAAATAAATGTAATTCACTAAATTAACAGACTAAAGAAGAAAATGTACATGATCATCTCAATACATGCAGAAAGAGCATTAAACCAAATTTAAAACCTGTTTATGATAGAAACTCTCATTAAACTAAGAATACAAGGAAACTTCCTTAAGGTGATAAAAGGCATTTATTAAAAAAAAAAAAA
>NW_023224577.1:0-739 GCF_002007445.2 Ailuropoda melanoleuca | reverse complement strand
CCCACAACGCCGGGATCACGCCCTGAGCTGAAGGCAGACGCCCAACCGCTGTGCCACCCAGGCGCCCCTGAAATAATTTTGATCTTAAGTTGCAAAAAATGGTATGAAGAATTTCTGTGTAAAGTAATGGAGTTTTTAGGTATTTTTTAATGTATGTTTTTAAACTTTTTTTTTTTTAAGATCTTTTATTTATTTATTTTTGAGAGCAAGAGAGAAAGAGCAAGCATACAGAGGGAAAGGGAGAAGCAGACTCCCCGTGAGCAGAGAGCCCAACGCCGGGCTCAATCCCAGGACCCTGAGACCATGACCTGAACCGAAGGCAGAAGCTTAACCAACTGAGCCATGAGGCGCCCTGTGTTTTTAGGATTTAAGGATGGAAAACTATACCTCATTTATCTGTTGCTTTGTGGAAATGGACTTAACCAAGCATTGTAGTATAAAGAATGGGCTTTACCCAGTTCCCCAAATGTTAATGTCTTATATAACTGTTATATAATTATCAGACCCAGGAATTTAGCACTGATGCAATACTATTAACTGATCTATAAACTTTAATTCAAATTTCACTAGTTTTTTTTTTTTTTTAATGGTTTTTTATTATATTACGTTAGTCACCATACAGTACATCCCCGGTTTCCGATGTGAAGTTCAATGATTCATTAGTTGCGTATAACACCCAGTGCACCATGCAATATGTCCCCTCCTTACTACCCATCACCGGTCTATCCCATTCCCCCAC
>NW_023224576.1:0-739 GCF_002007445.2 Ailuropoda melanoleuca | reverse complement strand
AGATGTGCTCTGAGGGGACCCCACAAGAAAGGAAAGACTTTGAAAAAAGAGATAATTCAATGCATGAACTGGAAACGTCTAAGGAGTGGATGCAGGACGAGTCATACAGAGTAAAATGCCCCTGCAGTCGTCCCAGTCCCCCAAGGAAGCAGGACGCTCAGCGGGCTCCGTGGAATTGGGTGCGCAGACCAGCTCCGCTCAGCATCTGTACTCAGCATGTCCGCAGAGCTGCTGGAGTGTCTGTCCGCCCCAGCTCCCTGCACCCCAGCACCCTCACTGCACCTCGTCTCACTCACGCTGTCCACCCCGGCTCTGTCCGCCCCAGCTCCCTGCACCCCACCACCCTCACTGCACCTCGTCTCATTTGAGCTGGCTCATACCTGTCCACCCCAGGCTTTGTCTGCCTGGGGCTCTGTCCACCCGAGGCCTGTCCGCCTCAGGTCTGTCCACGCTGGCTCTGTCTGCCCCAGCTCTGTCCACCCCGGCTCCCTGCACCCCAGCATCTTCACTGGACCTCGTCTCATTTGAGCTGGCTCATACCTGTCCACCCTGGGCTCTGTCCATCTGGGGCTCTATCCACCCCAGCCATGTCCGCCCCAGATCTGTCCTCCCCGGCTCTGTCCGCCCTAGCCCTGTCGCCCCAGATCTGTCTGCCCCAGCTCTGTCCACCCCGGATCTGTCCGCCCCAGCTCCCTGCACCCCACCACCCTCACTGCACCTCGTCTCACTCCTGCCACAA
>NW_023224575.1:0-739 GCF_002007445.2 Ailuropoda melanoleuca | reverse complement strand
AGTTTGCTGTTTATACACACAAGAAGTTAGTCACCATTACCCATCCAATTCCCTTGCTAAAAGTCTTAGCAAGATTTTTATCTTCTTATCTTCTTTTAGCTCTGCTCTCAACCTTAACCTATAAGTGATGGTTAACTATCTTTGTGCCTATGGCCATAATTTCACTCTTTTCATTTCTTTTCAACTCCTCTCCCTCTGCTCTGGCAAATACCCTCATCATCTCTCCTAACTTCCTAACAGAATTCCCTGTTATCAGTCTCCACCCACCTTCTACACTGCTATAGGAGTGATTCTCCTGAAACAAAATTCTCATCATGTCACTCAAAAGCGAAAATTCTCTGATGGGGACGCCTGGGTGGCTCAGTTGGTTAAGCGTCTGCCTTGGGATGAGGTCATGATCCCAGGGTCCTGGGACCAAGTCCTTCGTGGGGCTCCTTGCTCAGCAGGGAACCAGCTTTTCCCTCTCCCTCTACCTGCCACTCCCGCTCCCCCCTGCTTGTGCGCTCATTCAGGCACTCTCTCTCTCTGACAAATAAATAAATAAAATCTTATAAATAAATAAATAAATAATATTCTCTAATGGTTTTCTGTTGCCTACAGAGCCCACTGAATCTCCTCAGAAATGAAGAATATCGCCCTTAGCAATCCAGCCTTTTTACTTCTTTTCGGACTCACATCTAGCCAGACTCCTCTCCCACCACTCTTCCCCTCACCTCTTCCCTTACCCTTCTGGAGATGT
>NW_023224574.1:0-739 GCF_002007445.2 Ailuropoda melanoleuca | reverse complement strand
GAGCAGGTCCTATTTTCTATGATAAAGTAGACCAGCTAACCCTGAGCTGGAGGACTGTGATTAGTGTGTTAGATTTTCTTGGCAGGCATCTCCCAGAAAGACCAGGCTGACTTAGGTTTAAATTTGTAATGTGGGCTGAGTGGGCTACTGGGGGAGCCTCCAATTGGTGGGTGCCAATATACAAATTGATCTTATCAGTGTCAATCATTCATATATACATATATATGGCTTTTGGTTTTCCTGTCTTAATAAAAATACTCTCCCCAAAAAGCAGGTTTTAATATACATGCCAAAATTTCTATTTAAGCTTTCTTTTTATTGTTTTAGGGCTTCATAAAATCAAAACTTCATTTTTGAATATGGTGTGAGATAGGGATCCAGCTTTACTTTTTTCTAGATGGAAGCACATGGTGCCAGCACCATGTATTACAGTATATCAACCTTCCTTTCCCTGCTGGATTAAAATATTACCTTTTCATATCGTATGTCATATGGTTATGTTTACTGAGATCTATTTCTGGGCTCTTTCTGCTGTTCCAGGGATTTTATTGATTTTAAGAAATTCCTATGCTACAATGTACATCTTGTATTACAGTGGGAAACTGCTGGGGATTTTTTAAGCATTGTTTGCAAGACATACAGAGGTGGGAGGGAGAGGGGAGAGGTGCTTACAAGAGCAAATTGCAAGTATGAGACGGTAAAAAAGAAATGGGCCGTATCAGGGCAGCTCAACTAGACT
>NW_023224573.1:0-739 GCF_002007445.2 Ailuropoda melanoleuca | reverse complement strand
GATTATTTGGGGTTTTGGGTGTTGAGCTATATAAGTTCTTTATATATTTTGGATACTAACCCTTTATTGGATATGTCATTTGCAAATATCTTCTCCCACTCAATAAGTTGCCTTTTAGTTTTGTTGATTATTTCTTTCACTGTGCAGAAGCTTTCTCTATTGATGAAGTCCCAATAGTTTATTTTTGCTTTTGTTTCCCTTACCTCAGGGGGCCTATCTAGAAAAAAGTTGCTATCACTAAATAGAGGAATTACTGGCTATGCTCTTTTCTGAAATTTTTATGGTTTTGGGTCTCACATTTAGGTCTTTATGCAACTCTGAGTTTACTTTTGTGTATGGTGTAAGAAAATGGCCCAGTTTCTTTTTTTGCATGTAGCTGTCCAGTTTTCTCAACACGATTTGTTGAGGAGACTTTTTCCGATTGCATATTCTTCCCTGCTTTGTTAAGGATTAATTGATCATATAATTGGGGGTTCATTTCCGAGTCTTCTGTTCTATTGATCTATGTGTCTATTTTTGCATCAGTACCATACTGTTTTGATTACTACAGCTTTGTAATATAACTTAACATCTGGGATTGCGATGCTTCCAGCTTTGCTTTTCTTTTTCAAGATTGCTTTGGCTATGCGAGGTCTTTTATCATTTTATACAAATTTTAGGATTGTTCTAGTTCTGTGAAAAAATGCTATTGGTATTTTGATCGGGATTGCATTAAGTGTGTAGATTGCTTTGGGTAGCA
>NW_023224572.1:0-739 GCF_002007445.2 Ailuropoda melanoleuca | reverse complement strand
TCTCACTCAAATGTTTTGAACCCATGGATGATTCCTTGCCTGAATCAGTTATGTTAGGGTTTGCATAGCACTGGTTTTCTGATTCTTGTATTCCTTTCATTGTGTATTATTCAAACAATGACCCATCAGTATCCATCCTCTTTCCTCAGTGCATATGCTCTCTGGTTACTTCTTGCTGGGGCTTTCCCCCATGTCCTTGCTGCCCACATCAGCCCAGACCTGGGGAGCCATTTGCTTCTCCCTTTACCTGCCCATCTCATGACTTCACCTTCAGCAAATTAAAAACAAAAACAAAGAAACACATGTTGCGTACCAATTTACAGCCCTGTAAAAATTAAAGTGGCCATAATACATATTTATTAGGTTAAACTGAAGAAAATAGAGAAAATCAGTTTTATTTTTTAAAAAATCAGATTGCCTAAGCCCTGAAAAATCTTTCCTCCTCACTAGGGTAAAGTCACTTGCTCTGTCACAATCAGGCTTTTTGTAATGGTGTTGAACAGAAGCAACCTCATCTCTTCAGTCTCCTGATAGGAGAATCTTGGAAGAACAGAGGTTTAGAAATGTAGCCCAAACGCCCCATTTTACATGGATAGAGAGACTCAGGGAGGTGAAGGGGCTCGCCCAGATTCCCTCAGCTCCTTAATGGTAGAGCTAGGACAGAAACCTGATTTGAAAAACACCTCCTCTGATGTTCTTTTCGTTCCCTTCCCAAGTGTCTTGTGATTCGGCTGTTTAA
>NW_023224571.1:0-1871 GCF_002007445.2 Ailuropoda melanoleuca | reverse complement strand
GGGATTCATCCCTGAGATGCAAGGGTGGTTCAACATTCGCAAATCGATCAGTGTGATAGATCATATCAACACGAAAAGAGTCAAGAACCATATGATCCTCTANACCATATGATCCTCTCAATTGATGCAGAAAAAGCATTTGACAAAATACAGCATCCTTTCCTGATTAAAACCCTTCAGAGTGTAGGAATAGAGGGTACATTTCTCAATCTCATAAAAGCCATCTATGAAAAGCCTACTGCAAGCATTATTCTCAATGGGGAAAAGCTGGAAGCCTTTCCCTTAAGATCAGGAACACGACAAGGATGCCCACTCTCGCCACTATTATTCAACATAGTACTAGAAGTCCTTGCAACAGCAATCAGACAACAAAACGGGATAAAAGGTATCCAAATTGGCAAAGAAGTCAAACTGTCTCTCCTCACAGATGACATGGTACTCTATATAGTGGAAAACCCAAAGGAATCCACTCCCAAACTATTAGAAGTTATAGAACAATTCAGTAAGGTGGCAGGATACAAAATCAATGCCCAGAAATCAGTTGCATTTCTATACACGAATAACGAGACTGAAGAAAGAGAAATTAGGGAATCCATCCCATTTACAATAACACCAAAAACCATGCGTTACCTTGGAATTAACTTAACCAGAGACGTAAAGGACCTNCGTTACCTTGGAATTAACTTAAGCAGAGAGGTAAAGGGTCTATATTCTAGAAACTACGGATCTCTCTTGAAAGACAATGAAGAAGACACAAGAAGATGGAAAAATATTCCATGCTCATGGATCGTTAGAATTAACATAGTGAAAATGTCCATGCTACCCAGAGCAATCTACACTTTCAATGCTATCCCGATCAAAATACCGAGGACATTTTTCAAAGAACTGGAACAAATAGTCCTTAAATTTGTATGGAACCAGAAAAGGCCCCGAATCTCCAAGGAACTGTTGAAAAGGAAAAACAAAGCTGGGGGCATCACAATGCCGGATTTCGAGCTGTACTACAAAGCTGTGATCACAAAGACAGCATGGTACTGGCACAAAAACAGACACATCGACCAATGGAACAGAATAGAGAACCCAGAAATGGACCCTCGGCTCTTTGGGCAACTAATCTTTGATAAAGCAGGAAAAAACATCCGGTGGAAAAAAGACAGTCTCTTCAATAAATGGTGCTGGGAAAATTGGACAGCTGCATGCAAAAGCATGAAACTTGACCACTGTCTCACACCATACACAAAGATAAACTCCAGATGGGTGAAAGACCTCGATATGGNATGAAAGACCTCAATGTGAGACAGGAATCCATCAAAATTCTAGAGGAGAACATAGGCAACAACTTCTATGACATCGGCCAGAGCAACCTTTTTCACGACACATCGCCAAAGGCAAGAGAAATAAAAGATAAAATGAACTTATGGGACTTTATCAGGATAAAGAGCTTCTGCACAGCCAAGGAAACAGTCAAAAAAACGAAGAGGAAGCCCATGGAATGGGAGAAGATATTTGCAAATGACACTACAGATAAAAGACGGGTATCCAAGATCTACAAAGAACATCTCAAACTCAATACACATGAAACAAATAATCAAATCAAAAAATGGGCTAAAGATATATACAGACACTTTTCCGATGAAGACATACAAATGGCTAACAGACACATGAAAAAATGTTCAAAATCATTAGCCATCAGGGAAATTCAAATCAAAACCACCTGAGATACCACATTACACCAGTTAGAATGGCAAAAATCAACAAGGCAGGAAACAACAAATGTTGGAGAGGATGGGGAGAAAGGCAATCCCTCTTACACTGTTGGTGGGAATGCAAATTGGTACAGGCACGTTGGAAAACAGTGTAGAGGTCTCTTA
>NW_023224570.1:0-4176 GCF_002007445.2 Ailuropoda melanoleuca | reverse complement strand
GCCTTAGAGAAATAACACTTTTCTCATCTAGTTTTTTGGTTTCCTTTACACAGAAAAGGAATTATTCAGAAAATATTGTGAAAATGTCACATTCTTCTTTTTGGAGCATGTCTTCTAGGCAGAATCTTGTGTTGACAAGGTGTTCTCCGTTTAAAGAGGTCCTAACTATTAAGTGTTGTCATGCAAATTCCTTCTTATGTCTTTATTAAAATAGTTTATAAAGTAAGAAATAGCCCATTGTTTACCTTTATGGCCTTTTCCCTACATGCTGTATAATTTCTTTTCCTTCCCTTTTTTCCTTTCCTTTCTTTTTGTGCAATCATTTCCCCACATTTTCCACTCATCCAGCTTTACAAAGCACCTTTTGTTGCTCAAACTCAGCCTTTTATCTCACTCAACAGAGTAGCTGGTAAACATTTTACCAAATGCTCTCTGGAATTAGTCACCCAATGATGAAGTGACATAAAAGAGAGTTGCTTTACTGCTGCCTCATGCTTTGTGATTCTGTCGTCCAGAGTTTCCATCTGGGTAAAAAAAAAAAAANGTAAAAAAAAAATTTTTTTTTTTGCAGTGAATCTGCCTGGCTTTAGAGATTTTTATTCATTTGTTTCTGATTCGGGATCCTATTGTAAATTTTATCTCTTATACATCGATGGGATGAAGTATACATACAGACTTCAAGTTGTAAAATAAGTAGGTCACATAGATGAAGGGTACAGCATAGGGAACATAGTCGATAATATTGTAATAATGTTGTATGGTGACAGATAGTGACTACATTTACCATTAGCACTGTGTAATGCACAGAACTGTCAAATCTCTATGTTGTACACCTGAAATGAATATAACACTGTATGTCAACTATATTTCAATTAAAAGAGAAATGTACATGAATATTTCAGAAAGACAAAACCAGAAGGAGACCCCTGGAGGGCACACCTATAGTCACTAGGAAAGAAACAGGTACTTATGCGTGATAGGCCCTATCTATGACTTCTTTGAGAAAAATATAAGGTAGTTTGGAAACAAATGATTTCATTCTAATGCTTATTAGCCAGTGCTAACCTTGTAAGTGCCGTAACTTACTTTATACCTCATCACCACTTGAAATGACATTTGAAGGATAAACCTTTAAAACAGCATTGGGTAATATTCTTCCTAATAAATTCACCTGGTGAGGTCTTGTTGATGTGTGAGAGAGACTGGGAAAATCCGTGAGGGGCTCCAGGCCCCGCGTTAAAAGAATGCAGCCCTCACATGGTGTTCTAATGGAGCGTAAGCAATGAGAACGGGTGTCTGGAAAGGCCCGCGTGGGCCCACAGTTATCAGGAAGGTGAGATCGAACAGCACAAGCATGGGTATCCTGGAATAGGAAGTGGACCAGGAAGGAACTAGAGAATCCCCCCCCCCCAACCTCTGCCTCTATTTTTATTTTAAGCTCTGTGGGGGAGTAAGTGAGCATGCAGGGATATTTTAATTTTAGTACTTGAGAACTCATGAGTACTCTGTGATAGGGTCTAATCCTTCCAGGGAGGTAAACGAATGAGTCAACCTTAATGAAAATCTCTATAGCAGTCTATTTGTTACAGGTAACCTGTTCTGTGTATGTAAAACAGATAATAATTAGCATGTATCAGGCTGGAAAAGGTAGCCAGTCCTGAAATGGGAAGGGTGTGCAGGTGTCATGATGAGTGTGGGTGAGACATCAGTCCAGGTCTACAATGAGCTCTTTATTCCATCACTCATCCTCTGAAAAGGAAGTGAGTTTCAAGCGAATCTCATCGGGAAACCCAGAGGCTCCTTGCCAAGAAGCCTTTTGACTGACCCTCGAATGGACATGTTAGCTCTCACGGCCCAGCACGGCACCCCTCCTCCACCCGCTTTCTCCAGAGGCCAGGCTGGCTGCGGTTGACTGTGGGCTGTCAACCGCGGAGCACAGAGCACCGAGAGAGGCCCACTGAATGCCCTGCATTGTAGAACTCCTCCCAACCCATTTCGTAGCAGCAACCCCAGCTTCTCACGACGCCTAAAGTCAGCAGATCCTTTCATCACCTGCTGGCCCACCTGCTGGCAGAGCTGCCCAGAGTGCCCAGGTGTTTGCATTTGTACCAAGGATTTGTGGCTACCATTGCAACAGACGTTTCCGTGGTTCCTTGGTGGATGCACAGCCCAGTGGAAGCAGGATTTCTTCTTAGGCAGAGACTAAGTTTATGGGAGTAAGGGAAGTTTCTCTTTACTTTTTTCTTTTCTTTTCTTTTCTTTTCTTTTCTTTTCTTTTCTTTTCTTTTCTTTTCTTTTCTTTTCTCTTTTCTCTTCTCTTCTCTTCTCCTCTCCTCTCCTCTCCTCTCCTCTCCTCTTCTCTTCCATTCCCTTTCCTTTCCTTTCCTTTCCTTTCCTTTCCTTTCCTTTCCTTTCCTTTCCTTTTTCTTCCTCCTGTAATTACATCATGGTAGAATATATCTGCAAGAAACTGTACATACCTTAAGCGGACAATTTGATGACTTGACAAATATATATACCTGTGTATCCGCCACCCCAATCAAGATATAGAACATTTACCATAGTCCCTATAAAGTTTTCCTGGCTCTTTTTGCAGGTCCAGGAAATAAAAAAACATTTTTAGGCAGCTCTTTCCCTCAAGTTGTTTGCTACCCAAATGGAGCAATGGGCCATATACACTTTTCCTTGTATGTGTTGGCCCAGCGACCCAGGTTGGATTCTCTTTTTTGCAATCTGGTTTAGTGGAGTGAGCATTTTACTGCCATTCCACGTCAGGTGCACCCAGCTGAAGACCACGGCTTGGGGGCATTATGAACTGATCGTAAATTATCTTTAGTTTAGTTAAAAAATGGACAAAGGAATCAGAACTCTGTGGCAGGGCGAGGCAAGGAAATTGGTTGGCACCCTCCGCTGCCACCCAGCAAAGACTGGATTCTGGCCCTGATGAGTGCTGATGCCATTTCTGGAAGACAGAGAATCTCAACTTGACCCTCAGCTTCTTCGTATTCCTTATTGGTCCTCAAACATGAGATTGGCCTGCATAATTTTGAAAGGGGGAGGGGAAAGCACTGGAATTTTTTTCCCCTAAGATTGCTTCTTTATCTCCCTGCCTGCCACCCCTTGATTTTGCTAACAGCTTCACTTCTGCTCCCCATCTCTCTCTCTCTCTCTCCACACATCTCTATCTGCCCCTCCCTCTCCTTCCCCAGACAAGGGGCCAACAAGGTGGACCCGAGGAGCTGGGGGCCAGGACTGTCAGGGGTGCGTGCCCAAGGTAGGACTAGAGTTCAGAGAATCTCAAAGGAAGAGAAGGAAGGACGATCCAGACTGGGGATATGACAGGAACAAAAAGGCAAAGACAGAAATCTGAACAGGACGGCCTGACAGCACAGGTCTGGGGAGTCCAGCAGAAACTTACCACTTGTGGAGAGACTTGGGGCAAGTTTATTTTTTTTTTAAATTATAATAATATTTTTTTATTATATTATGTTAGTCACCATACTTGGGGCAAGTTACTTAATCTCTCTGACCATCGATTCTCACACCTGCAAAATGGGGAATAATTAATGGCTATGTTGAGGGTAGATGTGAGGATTATTGCTGACACATGTGGAGTGCGTGTGATAGGCACAGTGCTTATGAAATGATGGGAAGTGATGGCTATTATCATAATGGGATGTGGGCAGGAGCAATGGGGAGACCAGTCTGGTGGAGGAAAGTGCAAGCACGTAGAATTTGAAGAATCCGGTAGGACACAAATCACAGAACACCATTAACGGATATAATTTCTTTTAAAATCGGTCTCTACTTCTCAAAGCTTCTCAGAAATAGAAACACATGGAGGATGTATGCAACCTGCCACCCACCTTTTGAGATTTTGAGATAAAAAAATAAGTTAAGGAATTAAATGCAATGCTCCACAATGTTTCCATGTAATGAATGGGTCAGCACTCTTCCTCATTATGACTAAGGCAGTGGCAGGAACATGTGTTGACTGATCCTGAGCCTGAGCCTGATGCATTATGGCTTCCTGTTGTGATAAGGGGTATTCATTACCGTAGTGTTGGGAGAGCACCAATATTACCAAGAAACTGACCCTGGGGTGTGATAGGTATAAAAGTAACTTTACAGGGACAATGGACTCAACAAATATTCACTCAACAAACATCACGAAGT
>NW_023224569.1:0-739 GCF_002007445.2 Ailuropoda melanoleuca | reverse complement strand
ATAATTGGCTGTTCCCAAATTTGGATCATAAATATTTATTATTTTTTAGATCTTTTTTGGATAGACCCTTCAAGTGTGATATAGAATTTCTCTTAATGCCTTACTACAGTTTTTGGTTTAAAATCTAATTTTAGGGACTGGACATTTCTAAGAAGTTCCCAGGGGGTGTAAATGCTGCAGGTCATGCTCTGTGGGGCACAATTTGAGAGCTACTCTGTGTTCCTGTGTTTGAGTCATAAGTAGGTGTTTTCAGTCTTCTCCATCAGGAATCTTCTGTGTTTGTAATTTTGAAAGAAAGTTTTTCACATAATTCTATGGGTGTTGAAAATTTATCTGTTCAAGTCTAATATAAGCACTCTAGAGTGACATCAAATAATTTATATTTGAAAATGACTTTCTAATAGGCAGAATAAGGGCTTCCAAAAGATGTCCACATCCTAATTCAAAAACTTTTGAAAATGTTTGTTTACAGAGCTAGGAGAAATCAGCCACTAGATGGGAAAATCTACTAATCACTGATCTTAATATAATAAGAAGAAAAGGTTAGCTTAGATTATCGAGATGGGACTAGTGTAATCACACTGGTCCCGTAAATGTGGAAGAGCAAGGACAAAGAGTTGGAATCAGAGAGACATTTTCAGATTCTCTGCTGTGAGCTTTGAAGATGGGTGAGGGCCATGAGACAAGAAAGGCAAGTATTTACTGAAAAGTGAAATAGGAAAAGGAGTGAATTCTCCTC
>NW_023224568.1:0-739 GCF_002007445.2 Ailuropoda melanoleuca | reverse complement strand
CAGGTGAGCACAAAGAAGTCGTTGCCTATGCTCCTCCCTAGGATTTTGATGGATTCTTGTCTCACATCACATCTTTCATCCATTTTGAGTTTATCTTTGTGTAATGTGTTTAACAATGGTCCAGTTTCATTCTTCTGCATGTGGCTGTCCAATTTTTTCCTTTGGATATTCTCTCCTGCTTTGTTGAGGATTAGTTGACCATAGTGTTGAGAGTCCACTTCTGGGTTCTCCAATCTGTTGCATGGACATCAGTGTCTGTTTTGTGCAAGTACTGTACTGTCTTGAAAAATGCTGATGGTATATTGATTGGGATTGCATTAGATGTTTAGACTGCTTGGGTAATATAGAGATTTTAGCAATATAGTTTTCTTCCAATCTATGAGCATGGAATGTTTTTCCATGTCTTTCTGTGTTCCTCAAGTTCTTTCATAATCATACTATAGTTTTCAGAGTCCATCTTTGACCTCTTTGGTAGGTTTATGCCTCAGTATCTTACAATTTTTGGTGCAATTATAAATGGGATTCATTCCTTGAAGTCTCTTTCTGCTGCTTCATTCTTAATGTATAGAAATGCAACTGGTTTCTGTTCTTTGATTTTATATCTTGTGACCTTGCTGGATCTATATCAGTTCTAGCAATTTTGGTGGAGTCTTTTGGCCTCTCCACACAGTATCATGTCATCTGGGAAGAGTGAATATTTGATTTCCTCTTTGCTAATTTGGATACCTTCTATTTCTTT
>NW_023224567.1:0-739 GCF_002007445.2 Ailuropoda melanoleuca | reverse complement strand
AAAAAAACCCAAAAATCTAACCCCTACTTTATAAATCATTTGAAATAATAAAATCAGACAAGGTCTTTAAAGCATCTTCCTCATTTCACTTGGAAATCAACACAGTTCAAGTTGATTATAGCTCATGTTTAAGAACCATCCTACACATTGCATTAAAACAACCATTTTCTATAGTTCAAAAGAAGTTTCATATCAAAAGAGAAACGCCAACAGTACTACCCCTACCCTAGTTCTTTGGAAAACCTGTTAAGACTTGTGAAGAATCAGAGGTTTTATCTTATTTGCTAGTTTACAACTTACCCTGCCAGTTTCATGAATGATGAGAACATATGAGAACCCTGGGACAGAGACAAAGAACTTTGTCATTCACTGGAATTGTAGCCAGAGCATAAGTATTTTTGGTTTAGTTCCCAAGTTTCAATTCCCATAGGGTGGCATAAAAGAGCCAGGTGATACCTGTACACAACTGAGATGTATTTCAGGTGAGGAACCTTGACCCTAGAGACATAAGTCTTTATTATGCTGGATAGTAAGCATGCCTACTCTTTGCTCCAGAGGGGAACACTGTTTCTAAATTCTGTGTTTATTATACAACACTGAAAAACAGCCTGGAAGAAAAGGGCAATTAGTGTTTTGCTTGCCAGACATACAGAAATGTAACACACCCACGGAGTATTGTTTCTGAACAGAACCCATGAAGGTACAGTGTAAAGACCACCTGTTTTATTATTCCCATCAT
>NW_023224566.1:0-739 GCF_002007445.2 Ailuropoda melanoleuca | reverse complement strand
GCCCTGCATCAGGCTCCTTGCTCAGCAGGGAGCCTGCTTCTCCCTCTGCCTGCCGCTCCCCCTGCTTGTGCACTCTCTCTCTCTCTCTCTCTCTGTCAAATAAAGAAATAAAATCTTAAAAAAAAAAAAAAAGATTGTATTTCTGATCTAAACAGCATCAGCTGACTTTGCCTGTCCACAGGACTTTGGTCAAGGCATTTATTTTGGACCTCAGTTTCTGTGTATGTAATTTGAGGTGATTGGTAAATTGAGCAGAGGCTCTCTGTGGTCTCTTCAAACTATAAATTCTTGCCTTTAGCAAGTCATAGTTTCCTACCTTTTACTCATTTATTATACTGAAATTGACCTGTACTTCAAACTTACTCCATCAAACATGGTCCTATCATTTCATCTGACAGGCAGAATGATTCTTTCCCATCCCTTGCAATGAATCTTATGCCCCAACCATTCCAATGAACTGCTCTTATTAAGGTCACCAACAACCTCTTTGTTACTAAACACAGTTTATCAGTCCTTATCTTATTTGGCCTTCATGCCGCCTTTTTACACTGTCAACTAATTTGTTCTTCAAACAAACTCTTCCCTTGACTTCTGTGGGGATATTTGCAGGGGTGGGAGGTGGGACTGGCCCAAGTAAGACATCAATATATGCTAATGGAATCCCTCTCCTGTTGTTTTCCCATGTCTCTGGCTCCTTGTTTAACTCCTGGGCCTCTTCCTTTGCCCAAACTTTTCTTTT
>NW_023224565.1:0-739 GCF_002007445.2 Ailuropoda melanoleuca | reverse complement strand
GCCTTAACGTGTGGGTTCGCAGTCTTCAAAGTGCTTCCCCCTTTATAGTCTCTCCTTTACTGTCTACCACAACCTGCTGCATTAGATGAAGAAGTTGGGACTCAGAGGATTGAAGTGATTTGCAAGAAATGGTGGCGTTAACATTCAGATCTGGCTCATCTGTCTTCGAAATCTATGCTTTATCCTCAATGTCTCAGCCACTGGGGAGTCTTTTTAAGTCCAAGGTCAAAGCAAAGCAAGTGGGATCTCCCTGGTCTGGAGTGGCCCACCCGCTGGAGAAGGTGGTGGGTGTTAGCTCAGTGCTCTTCTCTGCCGGCCCCTCCGTGGGGTCGCCATCGAGATACTTTGCCAGAAACTTGGAATAGTCTTGCAGACAGCGAGAGGGAAATCAACACATATGCATAGTTGGTGTGGAACAAGATACGATGGTGCGGAGCCAAGACGAGATGAGTATAAACAAACATTCACATAAAAATGCACAAGATTTGCCACGAGTGGTGTTTTAGTCTGTATAGTTGTACCAGAAATAACACTTGGTTGGATGTCAAAATACCAATCATCTCGCTTCAGTTTTTATTTTTAATTGAAGACAAAGACTTTTAGAAACCAAGAGAAGTGCTAAATCTGTTTCAACTTACCTCAAAAAGCCCAAGTGAATAGGTATTTCTGGCTGAATAAGTTGACTTTCTCTATGCTTTATGTGTTATTTTGCAAACTTTTGAGGAGAACTTTTTTTTTT